>NC_089814.1:162500-354521 GCF_029633855.1 Hoplias malabaricus
ATATTGGGTTTGGGATGGGGTATTTCCGGCCTCCGAATATATTGGAAGTGGGATGGTTGTCCAATTGCTGTCAAATATATTGGAAGTGGGATGGTTGTCCAATTGCAATATATTCTGATGGTGTCAAATATATTGGAAGTGGGATGGTTGTCCAATTGTAATATATTCTGATGGTGTCAAATACATTGGAAGAGGGATGGTTGTCCAATGGCAATATATTCTGATGGTGTCAAATATATTGGAAGTGGGATGGTTGTCCTGATGGTGTCTAATATATTGGAAGTGGGATGGTTGTCCAATTGCAATATATTCTGATGGTGTCAAATATATTGGAAGTGGGATGGTTGTCCTGATGGTGTCTAATATATTGGAAGTGGGATGGTTGTCCAATTGCAATATATTCTGATGGTGTCAAATATATTGGAAGTGGGATGGTTGTCCAATTCCCATACATCCTGATGGTGTCAAATATATTGGAAGAGGGATGGTTGTCCAATTGCAATATATTCTGATGGTGTCAAATATATTGGAAGTGGGATGGTTGTCCTGATGGTGTCTAATATATTGGAAGTGGGATGGTTGTCCAATTGCAATATATTCTGATGGTGTCAAATATATTGGAAGTGGGATGGTTATCCTGATGGTGTCTAATATATTGGAAGTGGGATGGTTGTCCAATTGCAATATATTCTGATGGTGTCAAATATATTGGAAGTGGGATGGTTGTCCAATTCCCATACATCCTGATGGTGTCAAATATATTGTAAGTGGGATAGTTGTCCAATTCCCCTATATCCTGATGGTGTCAAATATATTGGAAATGAGATGGTTGTCCAATTACCATACATCCTTATGGCTTCAAATATATTGTAAGTGGGATGCTTGTTCAATTACCATATATATTGTGTCAAATATGTTCAAAGTGGGATGGTGTCCCATCACTACATATTGTCATCAGAGCACGTTTTAGGAAAACATAATTGTAATGTCTAAAAATACATTTAGCCATATATCCCATGACTCCCTGATCTCATATCTGTCTTTGGAGTTGTAAAATTCTACTGTCCAAAATCCATATATTTTTTTTTGACTTGAATATATTGGAAGTAGGATTATCAGATCTCAGCTTCAGAACAACATAAGAGGTTTTTACAAACGGGTCTATCTTTGTCTGGGTCTATCTTACTCAGCGTGTGAGTTTGGAGAAGATTGGAGAGAATAAATATTTTCACTCAAAAAAACTAAAAGGGGTCCCCCTATGAGTTGTTTTTAAGTGAAAAAATTTATGTCCTCCAATCATCTCCAAACTCACACCCTGAGTTGATGACACTCAGACTTAGACGAAACTGGTCTTACTTTGAAGATATTTCACTCCTAAGCCAAGATCTGATAATCCAACTTCCAATATATTCCAGTCAAAAACATATATGGGTTTTTGACAGTAGAATTTTACACTTCTAATTACAGAAAAAGGATCAGAGGGACTTGGGCTGTATGGAAACATGTATTTTTTTTAACTATATAAAATGTTTTCCCAAAATGTATAAGTCTTTACTTTAACCATCCCAATTGCAATATATTTGACACAAGTGTTATATATTATATTTAAGCAGTACATTTCTTCGTAGATGTCTTTCAGTAACTGTAAAACATTTATTTTAATTATTTGTAATTTGCTAAGACACATGGAAGACCTTTACATCCCGAGGTAGTGATAGCTTACAACCTGGTCTCACACCTACTTGTGATATAGTCACATATATAGGAGACTGCAATTCATGCTGAAAATATGCGATATGTCACGAATTGCAGATTACTATATCACGAGTAGGTGTGAGACCGGGCTGTAGCTTAACATTACTGGCTGATGTAACTTTGCTAACTGACAAAGCGACACATTTATGTTATGATTAAAACCAATATTTAACAAAAAATATATTCATTAAACACATGAAAAGTGTTGTATTCTAATCAAATGATATTTAAACTCCCGCACGAGTTATGCACAGGGGCCGTGTCTTCATTAATTCAGACTTATTATCCTGGATTTAAGTCCTTTATAGAGTATTTAGTTATTTTTTATAACGTCTCTTCCTTACACATGTAAACAATCGTACACACACAAGAATGCGTGTATTTGTATAACTAAAAATGTGAGTCTGTAAACAAGTTTTAGTCCCCACACCGAGATTATATCCATCTACACACAGACAAAGAGAGAGTCCACCAGTTTCGCTACACTACACTTTGTTTGGGTTTTTATGTACTGTTTCTAATTCTATATTTTTGTTGTGATATCAGTTATAATTGAATATGTATTTTGTCTCGTTCACCAGTGATATTTTTCAGTTACTGTAGTTAAAACAGCATTTAACTAATCCATACGGGCCTACTTACATATTCATGATTGGATTTACATCACACACTGTAGCTGACACGAAACATAAATCCTTTGTGAACGTAGTCCCTACGTTTCATCTGAATTATTCATAACATAGTGAGCGAAGCACTGACCTATGGCTACGTTGAGCCCTACGTGAGCAGTGTGAAGACAGCAATATTAGTAAGCTGATCCCCATAGCAACTGGAAGTTAATTTTTCACAATAAAAAACCTCTGGTGTTTAGTACCTTAAAATTTGTAAACATGCATATTATTATATAACTTCATTCATAACATGCTCTAAAGCTTTTCATAATTGTATATCAAACAAACATCACTATTCTCTCACACTATGTGTGTGACACATACTGAGATTTGACATTGATAAATTATGTGCATTCTTTTAATAGCATACTGCTAAACAATACAGTGTCAATACAAACCCATGGTGAAATTAACTTTCCAGATCCTCCTCTTTCTGTAAACGTATTGTATGTTTAACGATACATTAAGTTACTCATGTTTTATTTAATTATGTGTATCTACTTCTATATATAAATTAAGAGAGGATAAATCTCCTTCAAAATGAAATTGAACAAAAAATTCTGAATTAAAAAAGGGCTTTTTCAGCAGTTCAGTGGTGGTTGAAGTGAGGGGTTTATATATATATATATATATATATATATATATATATATATATATATATATATATGTGTGTGTGTGTGTGTGTGTGTGTGTGCTTTTAAACGTATTTATATATGTATAATGTTAATACAAAATCTCATAAAAAACATGGTCAAATCCAATACGCTTAGAGACCAACGACATTCCTTACACCTGGACCCCCATGACTACTGACGAAGAACACTCAGAAAAGTGACACTGAGCCTGCTGTGGGCCAACGCTGTTTTCTGACTGTGACTCTGAGCCGAGTGTAGTCAATTCACAAAAAACATTATAAGAACGCAGTACCAAAGCATGGCTCAATTTTGCATGTAGGTATTTGAGTATACACTAAGTAGGCTACAAGCTTATTGTTTTTAGTCCAATACACTTTATAAACTTGAATTCCTCTGTTTTTTTTTCATTTGTTTTAAATTATGCTCTAAACGTGTTGGATTCTCCGTGTTGACACGTAGCGTATAATTTCGTGTTAACACGTTAAGGTATTGACGCGTTATGAACGTGTTAACACGTTAAGTTTGTGTATTTCGTGAATCATGATGCTTTACTGCCACCAACTGGTGTATGGCGTTATTGCTGAAACAACATAAAGCCTTAACTTACCAAATAACGGAAACAATTCCAGTGTTTAATGTTCTGAACAATGTTTATGAGATTTTGTATAAACATTATACAAACATAATATTTATATAAACATAAATACGTTTAAAAGCGCACACAAACATAGATATATATACCCCTCACTTCAACCACCACTGAATTTACTGCTGAAAAAAGCCCTTTTTTAATTCAGATTTTTTTGTTCAATATAATTTTGAAGGAGATTTATCCTATCTTAACATATATAAGTATGTGGCCACAAATGGGTCCACAATTCCATTTAGACCTAACAGGTGGTGGTGGGGTCTTAGTTCCGAAAAGCCATTTAGTGGACAAAATAGCAGTTGCTTACCTCTTCGTAGTACCACACCATCCCAATCCACATATATGATACGCCGCTTGGTGGACCTTATCGGCCTAGCGCGCGGCGCCCCCTAGACGATTTACTTTGCAGAGCCCGGGGTCGGGTCCTGGGCACACGTGGTGAGAGCTAAAAATCCTCAAAGTTTGGGCCTTTTACCCGCACTTTTGCATCAATCCACCAGGTGGCTCCCGGAACGTCCCGATTCCAATATATTCCATTACAGGCAAATATATTGGGATTGGGATGGCGTATATATTTATCATTCGTTGAAGTGTTTTGTAATGTTTTTAATACTTTTAACATGCCCAACATCCATAGACATTAACATTTTTAAAGTGTTGGCTACTTTGATAAGGCAACACAAACGTCCTTTCACAAAGTTTCCAACTATCTTTGATATATGTATAATGCCAGTAAACCGACAAACACGTAACCACAGTGAGCCAGCCTGCCCTTCTGAAACTCTTGTCCGAACGCCTTACTTTCAAATTTTCAAGTTAGCTAATGTTACTGCTGCATTACTTAAGGTGGAAGCGAAAAATTTAAAAGCTTCTGAGCGAACACCAGTCAGAATGTCAACACTAGAACTATCAGGATTTTCATATACCCCCTTTTTCTACCAGAGGCTGCCAAATGGCAGTGCTGGGGTAATTTGCAACCCATTAGGCCACATTTTGTTATGTACATTAAGCCACTACTAGGTGCTAAAACGGGGGGATGGGTGATAGTGTGAACTGTGTTGACTGACAAAGCTCTGAGAGTCACAGCAGGCACAGACTTTCAGGAGTTTAGTTTAGGGCAACAGTCTCAACAAATAAAAAATATTTTGGTACTTTGGCAGTTTTCTCAGCTGCTGATAATTATTATTATAATCTTTCAAAAATATAATGAAATAATACTTGTTTATTTAGAATACACACAATAAAGAATTATTTAAGCTTTTTAGTTTATATTTGTTGATCTAATGCAGTATTATTTGATGTGAAACCTACAAAAACCTTGAGAAATATAAATAAAAAATTCAGTTAAGTAAAAATTGCTCAAAAATAGTATTTAAGTTTAATTTGAGTCATATTTACTTGTCAAGAAAAACACTTTGCCAATGGGGTGAGATATTTTGACTTAAAACAAGAAAAAATGTCCTGATAATATTCTTTTACTTGGGTTTTTAAATGTTTAAGTAAAAATGTCCTTTTTACAAGTAGCTGAGGGTTGTTTTTTGTATAAATTTATGTAAAAATATCTTTACCTATTGGCAGTTTTTCAAAAGACAAAAACTACTTAAAATAAGGTTACAACATATCAGAGCTATTTTGACTAATCAATATGCCACTTTTTGCACTGTGAAAACAATCCTACATTAGTACAAAGGAGGCAGTTTTTCAAAAGGCAAATTTACTTAAAATCTGAACTTTAGCTATTTTGACAAATCATCAGTGAGAAAACAATCCAAAATTAGTACAAAGGAGGCAGACTTGAGGTGTTTTGGAATTATAGTTCAAATAATGTCTTTGTGTGAGTTTTAGAGAAAGATGACTGCAGACACTGGAAAACTTGTTAATAAAGTGCATAAACTTTATATAATAAACTGCACCAAAGTAAATAGCCTATCTGGCTACATGCTGAGTGAAATAAAATAGAATAAACCTTTCTCACTATAGTACAATATTACAAATATACACGATGGAGGTAACTGAGATGGGTGTGTCAGTGTCAGTCAGGGTGTGTATTCCCTGCCACATACGCCAAGGGTCAGAGGAGGTAAAGTGCTCCTCAATCCAGAGTTTGTAGCAGTGCTTGGCTATAGCTATTAGTCTCTTCATATTGCCAGGAACTCCAGTGGGCGGTACAAAGGACGCTCGTACCCTGAGCGCTTCTATGCTGAGGGATGCCATGGTAAGAAATCTCAGACCACCAGTCTTGTTTTTTGCCCTTCTTTTGTACGCATTAGGTTTTTCCATTTATGTGCATCTGCTTTTGTTTTTTTTGTGAATCAGGACCGGCGTTTGTAGCAGTGCTTGGCTATAGCTATTCCTCTCCTCAGGTTAGCTCTGACCAAGCTGTATGCTTCCCTGCATCCTGATCTGAAGGCAGCATCTCTGGCTTTGAGCAGAGTGCGAACCTCTCTGTTCATCCAGGGCTTCTGATTAGGGAATGTTAATTATTATGGCAAACTTAAAATTAATGATTAAGTATCACCAGGAAGAAAGATCGACGCTCAAAGAATTCTTTGAGGAGAAGAGAGGAATAAGACAGACAGTCAAAGATTCTCTCTTATCTCTTGAATTTATTGAACAAATCCAAGCCATATATAGGACCCCAGTCACGTACACCATTATTAGATCATGTCTCGTTCCATCAACCCAAACATTCCCTTATTGGTGCCTCGTCATCTCCCTTTTATCTCCGTCCTCTTCGTATTGCCAGGAACTCCAGTGGGCGGTACAAGGACACTTGTACAAGCGCTTCTATGCTAAGGAATGTCATGTTAAGAAATCTTGGACCCTCGTCAACGTCAGAGAGGATCCCAGGCATGTCGCACCCCTTCTGCATAGGAGGTTATTTCGGGCGGGCCGAGCACAACGTGGGCATGGGCGTTTCCATCAGAGCGGTGACTCTGAAATCTCTTCTGGTAAGATTTCCTAAATTTTCTATGTTTGTTTGCTGGTTATAGCTGTTGTGATTTTGGAAGAGACACACTGCAAAAAGTACAATCTTGAAGTTAAAATTGCTCAAGAATATTATTCTATTTTAATTTGAGTAATTTTGACTTGTATTTTGACTTAAAACAAGACAAAATGTCCTGATACGATTCTTTTACTTTGGGTTTTAAAAAGTTTAAGTAAAAATGTCTTTTTTTACAACTAGCTGAGGGTTGTTTTTTTGTATAAATTTATTAAAAAATATCTTTACCTATTGGCAGTTTTTCAAAAGACAAAAACTACTTAAAATAAGGTTACAAAATATCAGAGCTATTTTGACTAATCAATATGCCACTTTTTGCACTGTGAAAACAATCCTACATTAGCACAAAGGAGGCATACTTCAGATGTTTTGGAATTATAATTCAAATACCATGTTTGTGTCAATTTCACATTATTTGAACCTTTCACTAATCAATTCTCAAACATATGGTCCTGTAGATGAGGAGACTTCACCACCTCCAGGAAAGAGAGGTCGCATGGAGACACACGGGTGGCTGACAGAGACGGCAAAAGATGGCACAGTGTGGCATGAAGCACATAGTTTATATTTCTGTAAAGTTTACATTTCTATTCATGAATACTTTTGTTAACATATTGTTGCATGCTTATTTAATCTTTCATTACTTCCTTTATTACTATTTCATTGTACAGGGAAACCAAGCAAAATGTTTCTTTCCTGTTCATATACCAATAAAACTACCTTGAATCTAAATGTCTGGTAATGTTGACTTTTTTTGTGGGTGGGGGTTCACCAACTTGCTGCAGAGAAGAGTGTGGAGTGCAGTAGAGTGTCTCCTTTCAAATGTAAAGGCCTCATTTACATAACACTGGAGGTGAGAAGAGCTGTTCACACCTGCCAAATGGCAGTTCTTTGGGATTTAAAGGTATAATTGCCAAATGGCAGCGGTTTGGTAGTTCTAGTGTTAAACAATACACCTGCATATAGTCAGCACAAAAAGATTGCTCACACATTAAAATCATGCCCAAGATAATGGAACAATGACGTTCAGAAGTAAGTTATAATCCAGCGTCAGGTAATTTAATGTGGAAGCGAAGAGTTGCAATACAACATTGAGCTTCTGGGCAACCTCAATGTTAAGAAATTAAAATTATACAAGCACATACAGGTGCTGGTCATAAAATTTGAATGTATGCAAGACATGGGTGTCAGCTGTCATGTTCCTTATGCCAAGCCACTCTTGAACAAGAGACAGCGTCAGGAAAAAGGACTGGACTGCTCCCGAGTGGTCCAAAGTTATGTTCCCTGATTAAAATAAATTAGATGAGATTAGATTCAACTTTATTGTCATTGTGCAGAGTACAAGTACAGGGCCAATGGAATGTAGTTAGCATCTAACCAGAAGTGCAATATATAACATTATTTACATAATTTACATAAAGTGCAGTAGTGATATGACATTGTGATTATGGAAGTTAAAGTAACCATATATACATATTGAAATATAAAATATGTAAGCAAAGTAACATTGTGTAGGTGATGAATTATGTACTGAAGGATGAATGAAATACAGCTTTACAGAAGGTGCAGTGAAATGATTGTGCAAGATTTATTTAAAGTGCCTGAATAGTGTTCATCCGGATAACAGCCTCAGGAAAAAAAAACTTTTACGAAACCTGTTAGTGCGGGAAAAGAGGCTCCTGTAACGTCTGCCAGATGGTAAAAGGCTGAAAAGTCCATGATTTGGGTGTGTGACGTCCTTGACGATATTTCTTGCCCTGCCCAGGCAGCGTTTATGGTAGATGTCCTCGAAGGAACTTGAAACTGGACACCTGATCCACTGCAGTTCCGTTGATGTGAATGGGGGCGTGAGCTTGGTTCCTAGTCCGTCTGAGGTCCATGATGATCTCCTTTGTTTTGAGCGTGTTTAGTACCAGGTTATTCTTTTGGCACCACAAGGACAGATGCTGTACT
The DNA here is from genome assembly GCF_029633855.1 of Hoplias malabaricus. Taxonomy (NCBI): domain Eukaryota; kingdom Metazoa; phylum Chordata; class Actinopteri; order Characiformes; family Erythrinidae; genus Hoplias; species Hoplias malabaricus. Next base: position 171,168 of record NC_089814.1, read on the forward strand.
TCATCCCGGTAGGGCGTTTCATTATTGTCTGTAATCAAGCCTATCACCATGGTGTCATCTGCGAATTTGACTACGGTGTTTGAACCATAGGCAGGTACACAGTCATGGGTGAAGAGAGAGTACAGAATCGGGCTAAGAACACAACCTTGTGAAACGCCAGTGTTCAAGGTGATGGTTGATGAATGAAGGTTGCCTAATCTAACAGATTGGGGTCTGTTAGACAGGAAGTCTAAAATCCAGTGGCAGAGTGATGTGCTGATACCCAGAGGGTGGAGTTTGGATATCAGCATAGGCGGAATCACTGTGTTGAATGCAGAACTAAAATCGAGGAACAGCATTCTCACCTATGAGTTTTGACAGTCCAGGTGGGTTAGTGCAGTGCTGTTGAGATAGCGTCCTCTGTGGATCTGTTGCTATGATAAGCAAACTGGTGTGGGTCCAGCGTAGCAGGCAGGCAGGATTTCAAGTGAGAAAGAACTAGTCTTTTAAAGCACTTGGAAAATATTGGGGTGAGTGCTACAGGTCAAAATTCATTAAAGTCTGAAGCAGTAGAATGCTTAGGCACAGGCACAAGGATGGCTGATTTAAAGATAGAAGGTACAGCTGCCTGGGCAAGCGAAACATTAAAGATGTGAGCAAAGACACCCGCAAGTTCCACAGCACAAGCTCTTAGCACACGGCCAGGTACACCACCAGGGCCAGTTGCCTTCCGTGCATTCACTCTGCTCAGCATGCGACTGACGTCCGAATTGGAAAGTACAAGTGGGTTGTTGTCGGTGGAGGATCGTTTATTGAAGATATCAATATCATCTGGTCGAAACGAGCGTAGAAGTTGTTCAGCTCATCAGGGAGTGAAGCACTGTTGGTAGATGGAACAAAGCTAGTTGGTTTATAGTCAGTCAGGGTGTGTATTCCCTGCCACATACGCCGAGGGTCAGAGGAGGTAAAGTGCTCCTCAATCCAGAGTTTGTAGCAGTGCTTGGCTATAGCTGTTAGTCTCTTCATATTGCCAGGAACTCCAGTGGGCGGTACAAAGGACGCTTGTACCCTGAGCGCTTCTATGCTGAGGGATGCCATGCCAAGAAATCTCGGACCACCAGTCTTGTTTTTTGCCCTTATTTTGTATGCATTAGGTTTCTCCATTTATGTGCATCTGCTTTTCTTTTTTCTGTAAATCAGGACCGGCGTTTGTAGCAGTGCTTGGCTATAGCTATTCCTCTCCTCAGGTTAGCTCTGGCCAAGCTGTATGCTTCCCGGCGTCCTGATCTGAAGGCAGCATCTCTGGCTTTGAGCAATGTGCGAACCTCTCTGTTTATCCAGGGCATTTGAATAGGGAATGTTAATTGTTATGGCAAACTTAAATTTAATGATTAAGTATCACCAGGAAGAAAGATCGATGCTCAAAGAATTCTTTGAGGAGAAGACAGGAATAAGACAGACAGTCAAAGTCAGTCCACACAGTTGTTGATGTGTTTCAGGACAGAGTTAGTGTAGGTGTCCAAGTGGATGTGTGAGCCTGTGGAGGCTCGGGCAGCATACTCACTCCAGTCGGTGTGCTGGAACTGTTGCTGAAGGAAGGAGTCAGCCCCATCCATCCAGAACTTTACAGTTCTGGTTGAAGGCTTAATCCTCTGCATGACTGGAGTGTATTTGGGAAGCAGGAACAAAGAAAGATGATCGGAAAGTCCAAGATGGGGGAGGGGTGTTGTTTTGAAGCTGGTTAAAGTCGAACCGATGCTGAATCCGGTGTTTGTGCAGTGAATGTTAATTTCAAAAAGTGTCTGTCTGTCGTAACTGTAGTTCGCAAGAGTTATTTGCGCAAGAAAACTGGAGATAGCTAAGTACAGAAGTATAACATCACTAAAACCGGTAAGACGCTGAGCCTCGCAGTGTGATCGCGATGCCATCTTGGTCCTGGGAGACCAAGGACCATTTCCTATGGATATCAAGGTCCCAGAATCTGGAGGAAGAGAGGAGAGGCACGGAATCCACATTGCTCGAGGTACCCTGCAAAGTTTCCACAGTAAGTGGCGGTTTGGGGTCCCATGTCATCTGCTGGTGTGGGTCCACTGTATTTTCTGAGGTCCAAGGTCAACGCAGCCGCCTACCAGGGAGATTTAGATTACTTTATGCTTCCTTATGCTTCCAAGCGGGGTGGGTTAGTGCAGTGTGTAGTGCTGTTGAGAGCGAAGACACCCGCAAGTTCCACAGCACAAGCTCTTAGTACACGGCCAGGTACACCACCAGGGCCAGCTGCCTTCCGTGCATTCACTCTGCTCAGCATGCGACTGACGTCCGAAGTGGAAAGTACAAGTGGGTTGTCGTCGGTGGAGGATCGTTTATTGAAGAAATCAATATCATCTGGTCGAAACGAGTGTAAAAGTTGTTCAGCTCATCAGGGAGTGAAGCACTGTTGGTAGATGGAACAAAGCTAGTTGGTTTATAGTCAGTCAGGGTGTGTATTCCCTGCCACATATGCCGAGGGTCAGAGGAGGTAAAGTGCTCCTCAATCCGGCGTTTGTAGCAGTGCTTGGCTATAGCTATTAGTCTCTTCATATTGCCAGGAACTCCAGTGGGCGGTACAAAGGACGCTCGTACCCTGAGCGCTTCTATGCTGAGGGATGCCATGGTAAGAAATCTCAGACCACCAGTCTTGTTTTTTGCCCTTCTTTTGTACGCATTAGGTTTTTCCATTTATGTGCATCTGCTTTTGTTTTTTTTTGTGAACCAGGACCGGCGTTTGTAGCAGTGCTTGGCTATAGCTATTCCTCTCCTCAGGTTAGCTCTGACCAAGCTGTATGCTTCCCGGCGTCCTGATCTGAAGGCAGCATCTCTGGCTTTGAGCAGAGTGCGAACTTGTCTGTTCATCCAGGGCTTCTGATTAGGGAATGTTAATTATTATGGCAAACTTAAAATTAATGATTAAGTATCACCAGGAAGGAAGATCGACGCTCAAAGAATTCTTTGAGGAGAAGAGAGGAATAAGACAGACAGTCAAAGATTGCGTGAATCCGGTATTTGTGCAGTGAATGTTAATTTCCAAAAGTGTCTGTCTCTCGTAGCTGTAGTTCGCAAGAGTTATTTGTGCAAGAAAACTGGAGATAGCTAAGTACAGAAGTATAACATCACTAAAACTGGTAAGATGCTGAGCCTCGCAGTGTGATCGCGATGCCATCTTGGTCCTGGAAGACCAAGGACCATTTCCTATAGAAATCAAGGTCCCAGAATCTGGAGGAAGAGAGGAGAGGCACGGAATCCACATTGTTCGAGGTACCCTGTAAAGTTTCCACAGTCAGTGGCGGTTTGGTGTCCCATGTCATCTGCTGGTGTGGGTCCACTTTATGTTCTGAGGTCCAAGGTCAACGCAGCCGCCTACCAGGGAGATTTAGATTACTTTATGCTTCCTTATGCTTCCAAGCGAGGTGGGTTAGTGCAGTGTGTAGTGCTGTTGAGATAGCGTCCTCGGTGGATCTGTTGCTACGATAAGCATAGTGGTGTGGGTCCAGCCTAGCAGGCAGGCAGGCAGGATTTCAAGTGAGAAAGAATTAGTCTTTTAAAGCACTTGGAAATTATTGGGGTGAGTGCTACAGGTCAAAAGTCATTAAAGTCTGAAGCAGTAGAATGCTTAGGCACAGGCACAACGATGGCTGATTTAAAGATAGATGGTACAGCTGCCTGAGCAAGCGAAACATTAAAGATGTGAGTGAAGACACCCGCAAGTTCCATAGCAAAGCTCTTAGCACAATTTACAATTTACAAAGCTCTTAGCAAAAACTAATTTACAAAGCTCTTAGCACACGGCCAGGTACACCATCAGGGCCAGCTGCCTTCCGTGCATTCACTCTGCTCAGCATGCGACTGACGTCCGAAGTGGAAAGTACAAGCTGCACAAATCAGTCAGAGAGAGCGGGCAGCACGCACAAAACACTCAGAGAGAGCGCGCAGTTTGCACAAAACACTCAGAGAGCACGCAGTTTGCACAAAACACTCAGAGAGAGCGCGCAGATTGCACAAAACACTCAGCGAGAGCGCGCAGCATGCACAAAACCCTCAGCCAGAGCGCGCAGCATGCACAAAACCCTCAGCGAGAGCGCGCAGCACGCACAAAACCCTCAGCGAGAGCGCGCAGTTTGCACAAAACACACAGAGAGCGCAAAGCTCGCAAAAAAACCTCAGAGAGAGCGCGCAGTTCGCACAAAACACACAGAGAGATCGCAAAGCTCACAAAAAAAACTAAAGAGAGATCGCGCAGTTTGCACAAAACACTCAGAGAGAGCGCAAAGCTCGCAAAAAAAAAACCTGAGAGAGCGTGCAGCGCGCACAAAACATTCAGCGAGAGCGCGCAGTTTGCACAAAACATTCAGCGAGAGCGCGCAGTTTGCACAAAACACACAGAGAGAGCGCGCAGCACGCACAAAACCCTCAGAGAGATCGCAAAGCTCGCAAAAAAAAAACCTGAGAGATCGCGCAGCCCGCACAAAATTTCTGTTGAAGCCATAGCATAACTCAATGGTGAGTCAAAAGCGGCAGAGGTTACTTTTTTTTAAAAAACCGTGACCCAGGCAAAGCTCCATATTTGTAACGGCAAATGCAAAGCTGGTTAAGGCATAACTTTGTTGGGGTTAACCTTTTGTCTGAAGTGTCTTACATAACTTCAAGTCTTGTGTGAATGTGTTCACCGGAAAAATACTCCAACAGCGCTCCGTATAACATGGATAAAACAATTATTTACAACACATACCAAGTCGACGTTAACAGAGCACGTTTAATAAATAATATAGAAGACACGGGTTAGCCTTTTTTTTTGTAAGCACAGGGCTGACATTTTATGAAACACACTTTACCTTGTGTGAGCACTATATCTACAATGTTTGAATCCATTTTTAAAAAAAATGTTCTTCTTTTTTGCAGCTTGAACACAACTAAATCAGATGCAGTGGGCATGTAAATTTTGCAAATTTGTGTATGAAAGAAAGGGCAACTGCTTAGACATTACAGATACAGAAACATGGTGGTTACAGCCACCAGTGAAACGCATGTTGGAGCGCTGGCCAGCCCTTTTCAGAAAGCAGCAGGTATGGTAACAAATATGTAATTTATGTAAAATAAAACATACAATCATATTAACATGAACATATTACTTCTACAAGAGTAAATGTATTTTAATTTGTGTAATCTGTTAATGTGGTACAAATCGAATTATGGCTCTATGTGTGCTGTGTTTTTCCTAAAGGTTTTTGCTGAGTTCACAAGGGTGGCAAGTAAAGATCTTGAACAAGACTTTTTTGAGGCCTTGGACCGTCACACCCCACGATTCCTTGAGATCTTTAAATCCAGGAAAGGAATTATTGGCAGTACACTTGCAGACATTGTTGCCCAAGTTGAAATTAAGGTAAGGAATCTTTTTATTACAATTTGGAATGTTACTTATATAAGAGTGATCCAGTCACCTCCTTAATGGAACACTAGATAATATTTTTTACCTTAATTTTTTAGCTTAATTACAGCTTCAAAATCATTGTGATGCTCCACTGATCTTAGCTAGTGTTCCTTTAAGGTTGGTTAGTTTTCCTGTAGACTTGTCATTATCAACTAATTCCAAACATGAGAACCAACATTTATTTGCCATGGAGCTGCACTATTTCCCGAAAACTATTAAAGACAAATCAGTTATTTTTGTGCTGTGTAATGTTTCTTCATTTTTAATAGTCTTTCTAAAACCAGGGAGCCCAAAGACAGACAAGTTAAACAAAACAGCACAAACACCCAATAATATTTTTTTTAGCAGATGAATCCTGTTTTAATGGGATGGTAACATATATTATAGAACACAGACACCTATGTGTTTTAACTTATAATTTATCACACATTTGTCTCATGTTTATTTTTAGATATTTTGGTTTGTTTTTTCTTAACTTGTAGATCCAGGATATTACAGCAATGTGGACTGCTGTCCTTCGTTGTCTTCCAGGTTTATCTTGGAGATTAGGCAGGGAGTACTTCAAGGTCTGTTTTGTAAGTATTACATCAAATTGTATAATTAAAATTTACTTAGTGAAGACATGAAGGTTTTGCAATAATATATTTTTTTCATTATATTTACCTTTTGTCTGCAGGATTCAGATACCATCACAGATTTCATTCAGGTTCCTGATGGGTTATTGACTGTTATACCTGAAGACAGCCAGCAACCAGGTCCAAATGCCATACACTTTGAGCCATCTAGCATTAATATCATACTGGAAGGTAACATTATGGAGAACATTGAAAACCATGCTCAAGCTATTTGCCTGACATTTGAACTACTATACAACCTTCATTTGGACTATCCCAAAAGACTGGAGAACACATTTGACTTGCTAAACCTGGGAGTAGGCAATCTGAGCCCAAAATAATTTAAGGGATTTCTAAGTTTCGATGGACCCAGCTTTACCCTCTTATTGATGTTAGGCTCTCATTTATATGGTTTGCACTTGCAAAATGTTCTTGTGTTGTTCATAATGTGTCAAAGCACTTAAATTTATTGTGCAAAACTTTAGCTTGGTTAAGTGCATTAAACATTATTGTACATTTTTGTTTATTACACAGACTGTGCCATTTGAGTCATTCAAGAATAAAGATTACTGGAGGTTTTCTTTTAAAAAATATTTTTAATTGACTTAAATGTGGAATTAATTTTATTTTTGGGTAACTTTATGTATTTAGATAGGCTGATGTGCTCTGTGATGTAATGGAATTTGATTAAAATAAACCAAAAGTACTACTGAATAATAATTCTTTGTTGTGCTTACTTTATTTTTCTAAGGCAATCGGTTTCCTAAATTCTATTAAGTAAACAGGACTCTTGTGGAATTATGTTAACTTGGGTAACATAAGTTGGCAGTACTTAAAAATGGCAACTTACATCTATGTACTACTTAATGTCATGGGGCGACTGAAGTTAAAAAGGCTGCTATGATGGCAGATACTTACGAATTTACCCATAAGGAGTCGAGAGTGAAAGAGAGATCAGTGGTTGGAGAAAGGCTAATATAGAGGTTAAATCAGCAGAGACTAAAAGTCATAGGGAAGGGCCATCTGGCTCTAAACCTCATACTCAACTTCAAAAACCTGTAAATTCTACTCCCTCGGGAGAAATAATCTGCCATTATTGTAGAAAACCTGGCCATATAAAATCAGGTTGTCCAGTTCTGCAGAAGTGCAGACGTGGGTCTTATACTGACTCTTCAAAATCTGTGGCATTGGTAGTTGGTTCAGAGAGGACTATTAATTGTGTGGATCCTGAGTCTGAAATAACCCCCTCTCTGTATGATGGGTTTGTCTCCTGCTGTACAGTGTCCATTGGTTCTGGGGAGCCAGAAACCAAAATTAAAATTTTCAGGGACACTGGTGCAGTTCAGTCCTTGTTGTTACAAGGGGTTCGTGATTAGCCAGTTTCAATGACTCTTCAGTGTTGCTTCAAGGTGTGGGAAGTTTGTTTGGTGCCATGCCATTGCATAAAGTGTACCGTGTCATACTCCATGGAGTGTGCAGAATTCAAAGCTGCATAAGCCTCCCGAGCTTTCCCCTACAGGACACTCTGAACCAAAACGGTCCAACAATTTTCCAGCCAAGCTAATTCCGTGGCTATATTCTCAAAGGCATCAAAAAACACATCTACCTCGTCTTCCTGAAATTTTGGCATTAGATGTAGACATTTGGATACATCAAACCGAGTCTCATGTCTGCGCTGTTGTTGACTCTCCATCTGCGAGAGTTTAACCTTCTCCAACTCAATCTTAGCTAACTCCAGCTCCCTCAAACTATCCTTCTCCTTCTCTCGCCTACTCCTCTCTGCTTGTTCCCTAGCCAATCTTGCCTCAATGACGGAGTCACTCAAACCTAGGGACTGAACAAGGATCTACTATCTTAATTTTATTCAACTCTGAATCTACCTCAATCTCATAATATTCAGCAAGCTGGAGCAACTGAGGCTTCTTTAATTTTATCCAGTCCGATGTCTGCAGATGGGCTTGGATAAAACTTTCCGGATCAAACTGAGACATTTTTGGGAAAACATTTTTAAAATACCAAAAGCCCCCCAGCCGAAATGAGGACAGACCAGAGACCCCTGACTCTAAGGCTACTAAAATTCAAACACCAAGAGGTAACCTATATTCCCCTATTGGCCTAAAATCCCTAAGTACCACCAAAGTATGACTACAAAACTAAAAGTACTTGACAATTTTGGCCACCTTACCTCAAGTCCTCTCATAGGACTTCTGAAAGAACACATACAACTCAAGAAGCCCCAAGTAGGCCACAATTTCCAACAGGTATTTTTGAGTCAAATCAACATCACCAAATCAGATTTCCTGAGAACTCAACCAAACATACCCAATTACCAAAGGTCTAGACTGTATACAATCAAGCAACTCTGCAATCCAATACCCACCTTAGCAAACAGCTAACAGCCTTAGCAAACAGCTAATCTCAACAGAGCACAAAACTATCAAGTTACAATCACACAGCCAACAATTAGATCAAAATCAATCCCAGGACAAGCCCCCACTTGCTACGTACCACTAGCCAACCCCTTTTCACCATGAAATCGTCTAAAGGAAAGAAGGGTAACTAGTGTCCCTAGCCTAAAGGCTATGTGTTGCAAGTACCACAATATGAAAATAAGGTGTTGAAAGCTATTGTGATGAAATGAGAACTCGGGAGGGTTCACTCTTCTTACCCAAAGATCCTCGAAGAACCCAAGCGCTAACTCCATGATCGACCAGCCCAAGCATGTAGAGATTATTCAAAAGGGTAGGTAGTAATCTGGAGTTGCAACAGTTTCCAGAGCACTAGAGAAAAATCGGCCCCAAAACTTCCACCATCTTATATATATCCAAAACGACGCTCCGGTATCTGGCCTCCAATACCAGAGGTCCTCCCCTTTAAAGGCTCCACTTCAAGATCTCAAGAAAAGTAAGACCCCCCCCCCCCCCCCCCCCAGTGGCTGGAGTGTGTATTGTGGGAGTCAAGTGTCTATCCCAGTGCACCTAGTTTAGAAGAATCTATATTCAACACAATTAACTCTATTGAGAGAAAATCCCAGTTACGAAAATAATCACACCCCTGTGTAAGTCAAGGCCTCCTTAATCAACAACATTTTTATTTTGTCAATAAGGTCCATACCACACTTCTGACATATTTCATAAAATATCACCATTTAATATTCTAAACATGTACATAAACAAATGCATACATTTTCAAATGACCTTGCCTTTTCCCCAGAGATATCAAATAGAAATCAGAAGAATATCTATTAAACATACCTGAAAACCTGATTTTGGTGGCCTTAAAAGTACACTTACCCTATAATATAGTGTGATTCATATATCAAAGTATATGATCACATTCTAAAGTTGTCATATTGACAAACAATGATAGAAACATTTTACTTCTCAACCTCAAGTAGACTGTAAGTAATTATTCAAATTTCAAAATTTAACAACCTGGCTATTAGCTCGGACATTACATAATGTGGGTTAAAAGCTAAGTAGAACACTTGCACGCTCCTCTGCTCTTTGGGGCTTGAAAACTCCAGAATCCGATAGCTGCTAATCACAACGTATTAGTTGACTGCACAAACTTCTTGTCACACAGTCCACAGCACCAACTCACGTTTTTCAGAACAAATTCAAAAAAGCCACACCGAATTTCAGCTGTCTAAAATGCTTCATGAAGGCTGTGGTAAATTCAAAGACTGCCCATTACCACTGCTGCAATGCCCATTATCACAAGTGTCTGTGGTGCTGCATCAGCATTCATCCTCCATCAGTTCAACAATTTTTTTCCCCTCGTGTAAGACACCTCTGGGTTGATATCTTATGTGGAAAAAAATAAATAAATACACACACACACACATTATATTTATTAATTATATTCTTATTGAAAGATGATACAGTAAACATATTAAAAATATTTCAGTGCAAATTTTCTGGTTCAACTTACAATGAACACTAATTATACAACTTTGCTATAAAAACTTTATCATGGAGGTAGTTTAGACCACAGTTCTAAAAAAAAAATATCACTCAACACTAAACACACCCTTGTATTTACAGAAACTTTGAAAAAGCTAAACTTTTTAAGAAATATAATTCTGTTTAAAAATTTCTACAAAAAACAATAAACAAATTTCTTAAAATTGTGTTATTTGTGTTTGGTAGATTATTTCCTGGTTGTAACAATGCTTCTGGGCAATAAATCTTATACAGTTGGAAAGCCTGTTAAATGATGCCACATTTACCTTTTAAAGAGGCGCAACCCACATTCTCAGCTCTACTGCTCATCCCACAAATGCATGTTCCTTACAAATGTGGCACCGTTTAAAGGGGGAATTAACAGGCTTTCCAACGGTATGAGATAAACTGCCAAAAAGCATTGTTACAACAAAAAAAACTATCTACCAAACACAAATTTCCTTACTTTTTGTGCCAAGTTTATTTTTATAAGATACTCTTTGCAGTTATTTGACATTATTTCATTTGCATTTTGCCAGTCTTTGCTTTCATTATTGTTTTTATGGATTTTGCTGATAAGGTCTTTTGCTTCTGGAATCTCTCCAGAGTCTGCTTCGTGGTTTGCTTGAGTTTTGACAGAAGTTTCAAGGGTGGGTGGGTCTTAGAAGACTACGTTCACCGTGAATCTCCTTTGGTCATCGATTTTGGACTTACAGGTGCTCTGAAATCTCCTCTGGGACCTAGCCAAGCCCACCCCACCCCTAAATGGGACAAGCTTTTATCCCCATACACAGCATCAGGTATGAGTCTTGGTTCCTTCCAAGGTTTCTTCCTCTTGTGCTGAGGGAGTTTTCCCTTGCCACTGTTGCCCCTGGCTCGCTCATAGGAGGCTTGGACCCTGATCTCTGTAAAGCTGCTTTGTGACGACTTTTTGTTGTGAAAAGCGCTATATAAATACAATTTGATTTGATTTGAATTGAATTAAATTTTAGTATTAAATAGCTGTTACAAACATTATAATAAATAGCTGAATGGTCTGAAGATATTGCAGATGCTCATATTTCTTCCCTATGTGTTTTTTCTCCATTCAGTTGACTAGAATTTTAAAAGGCTTATATTAGTGATTTGTGCAAAATATTTATGGTCTTGCTTAATGTAATTATTATACTGTCTAGATAAAGTTTTATACAGTTTCTTGTGTTGTCAAATATGCATTTTTTTCAACACACTATATATAGCAGGAAGTTTAAAAAAAAACAGAAGTTTAAAAAAGTGCAGGAACATATGTTTGCAATCTGGAATAAAGAATACAAAACATAAATTAATTGTTATACTGACACAATTCCCAAAGTTTAAAGTCTGCATATTAAATACCAAACACAATGTTATTTCAAAACACACACAGTATATATATATATATATATATATATATATATATATATATATATATATATATATATGTCATAGCAAAACTAGCACTAAATGTTAATCCATATTTACAAGCACAATACTGGAGTTTTCTGTTCTTTTTTAAATGCTGAAGCGGTTACTTTTTGTTCTTGTTTCATCAGAAAATAACTGTCACTCTGTTTAAGGTGGAACAGGAGAAATTTTAACTGGATGCTAGCTAACATTAGCAGACGCTAACATACAAATATACTGTAAAAAAAATAATAATAAAATAACAATTAAAATTTAAGCAGTACATTTCTTCGTAGATGTCTTTCAGTAACTGTAAAACATTTATTTTAATTATTTGCAATTTGCTAAGACCTTTACATCCTGAGGTAGTGATAGCTTACAACCTGGTCTCACACCTATTCGTGATATAGTCATATATATAGGAGACTGCAATTCATGCTGAAAATATGCGATATGTCACGAATTGCAGACTACTATATCACGAGTAGGTGTGAGACCGGGTTGTAGCTTTGTCAGTAGTCATGGGGGTCCAGGTGTATGGAATGTCGTTGGTCTCTAAACGTGTTGGATTTGACCATGTTTTTTATTAGATTTTGTATAAACATTATACATATATAAATACGTTTAAAAGCGCACAAACACCCCCCCCCCCCCCCACACACACACACGTATATAAACCCCTCACTTCAACCACCACTGAATTTACTGCTGAAAAAAGCCCTTTTTTAATTCAGATTTTTTTGTTCAATTTAATTTTGAAGGAGATTTATCCTCTCTTAACATATATAAGTATATACACATAATTAAATAACACATGAGTAAATTAATGTATCTTTACACATAGTATACATGTTTACAGAAAGAGGAGGATCTGGAAAGTTAATTTCACTATGGGTTTGTATTGACACCGTATTGTTTAGCAGTATGCTATTAAAATAATGCACATAATTTATCAATGTGAATGAATTACGCCTCAGTATGTGTCACACACACAGTGTGAGTGAATAGTGATGTTTGTTTGTTATAAAATTATGAAAAGCTTTAGAGCATGTTATGAATGAAGTTATATAATAATATGCATGTTTACAAATTTTAAGGTACTAAACACCAGTTTTTTTATTGTGAAACAAACTTCCAGTTGCTATGGGGATCAGCTTACTATTATTGCTGTCTTCACACTGCTCATGTAGGGCTCAACGTAGCCACAGGTCAGCGCTTAGCTCACTATGTTATGAATAATTCAGATGAAACGTAGGGACTACGTTCACAAAGGATTTATGTTTCGTGTCAGCTACAGTGTGTGACGTAAATCCTATCATGAATATGTAAGTACGCCCGGATTTGAGGCCTCCCATTGGCGAAAACCTTAAGAAGCGTGTAAACGTGTCAATTTTGGTCACGTTATCACGACAAATTTTATGTGTCAACACGCAAATTTTTAATAACGTGTTAACGAGCATGTGTTCACACGTTTAGAGCCCAATGGCGTTCTATAAGAGACCAACGCCATTCCATACACCTGGACCCCCATGACTGCTGACGAAGTGACACTGAGCCTGCAGTGGGCCAGCGCTGTTTTCTGACTGTGACTCTGAGTGTAGTCAATTCACAAAAAACATAAGAACGCAGTACCAAAGCATGGCTCAATGTTGCATGTAGGTATTTTAGTATTGAATTCCTCTGTTTTTTCTTTCATTTGTTTTATGCTTCAAAGGAATACATCTACAAATGAGTATGTGCAAGTGTGTAAAGCTCTGATATTTAAGTACCCTTTTCTGAAGGAAAATGAGGGGAATGGATGTGTGAGTTAATTCTAATAGTGAAAATTACTTTATTGTTGTTTTTATACTTGTTCTTGTATAATTTAATTTGGAAACAGGTTATTTTCATTTTAAATGGCTTGGCCTGCTCTAAGTGTGTAGAATTACATGAGGTTTTGTAGTTACGGCTGGTAAAATGTAACGCGGATAAGCCCGTTGCAGTGGGCAGACAAGGTGCACTATATTCTGAAGCAACTTTGCGGTTGTATTTTTGGTTGTACACAAGGGACCAAAACTTGCTATATGTTGCTGAACAGCTTTTGATTTGCTCTACAACATTTCTTGTCGACTTTTCTTAGTAAGATAGGGATATCCAAACTCAGATATTTCTGTAATGGTAATTTTTATATGTCTCTGTTGAAAGAACTTGTCTGCTTGTTTGTCAGTATATTCATTTCTAATCGTCAACAGAGCTCAAAAACTAAGTGTATGTCACGTCAGCTCGAGGTCAATGCTTTATTAGAACAAACCACATCTTGTATATCAAACTGAGATGTCTCTAAGGAAACTAAGCTTGCAGAAACATCGAGTGATTATCTTATGGTTATGACGTATAAAATACCTATATAAATATCTCTGTGAAAACATCTCCTTTGTCCACATTCACATAGTACTCTCTGCTATTGTATGTTGACCACCTTAAGGTTAAATAAACTACTTTCTGATTCCAAATGCTCTGTTAGATTTCAATTCTTAATACTTGTACTTATTTTCTCCATCACAATTTCAAAAATACATATCAAATTCAAATGTGTACACAGTACACATTTTAAAATGCTTGTGACAATGATACATGTGTACGTTGAACGTTTTCAAACCCATGCCTTCTTTTTTGTACAAGACTCTGTGTATAATCAGTAATGTTGGAATTGAAATGTCCAAAATTGGAATAATCTGAAATATGTAACATGGAAAAGGTTAAGTACTAGCTGCCTGAGTACCATTTTCAAATGACCAATCATATGTTGCATTAACTTAATAAAAAATAAATAAAAACTACACTGACATACTACCATCTGGCCACAAATGGGAGTATGTGTCCACAATTCCATTTAGACCTAACAGGTGGTGGTGGGGTCTTAGGTCCGAAAGGCCATTTAGTCGAGAAAATAGCAGTTGCTTACCTCTTCGTAGTACCACACCATCCCAATCCACATATATGATAAGCTGCTTGGTGCACCTTATCGGCCTAGCGCGCGGCGCCCCCTAGACGATTTCTTTGCAGAGCCCGGGGTCGGGTCCTGGGCACACGTGGTGGGAGCTAAAAATCCTCAAAGTTTGGGCCTTTTACCCGCAATTTTGCATCAATCCACCAGGTGGCTCCTGGAACGTCCCGATTCCAATATATTCCATTACATTCCATTACAGGCAAATATATTGAGATTGGGATGGCGTATAAATATATATCATTCGTTGAAGTGTTTTGTAATGTTTTTAATACTTTTAACATGCCCAACATCCATAGACATTAACATTTTAAAGTGTTGGCTACTTTGATAAGGCAACACAAAAGTCCTTTCACAAAGTTTCCAACTATCTTTGATATATTTATAATGCCAGTAAACCGACAAACACGTAACCACAGTGAGCCAGCCTGCCCTTCTGAAACTCTTGTCCGAACGCCTTACTTTCAAATTTTCAAGTTAGCTAACGTTACTGCTGCATTACTTAAGGTGGAAGCAAAAAATTTAAAAGCTTCTGAGCGAACACCAGTCAGAATCCGAATGTTAAACAATACACCTGCATATAGTCAGCACAAAAAGATTGCTCACACATTAAAATCATGCCCAAGTGGTCCAAAGTTATGTTCCCTGATTAAACTAAATTAGATTAGATTAGATTCAACTTTGTCATTGTGCAGAGTACAAGTACAGGGCCAGTAAAATGTAGTTAGCATTTAACCAGAAGTGCAATATATAACATTATTTACATAATTTACATAAAGTGCAGTAGTGATATTATAGTGATTTTCGTGCCCTGCCCAGGCAGCGTTTATGGTAGATGTCCTCGAAGGAACTTGAAACTGGACACCTGATCCACTGCAGTTCCGTTGATGTAAATGGGGGCGTGAGCTTGGTTCCTAGTCCGTCTGAGGTCCATGATGATCTCCTTTGTTTTGAGCATGTTTAGTACCAGGTTATTGTTTTGGCACCACAAGGACAGATGCTGTACTTCATCCCGGTAGGGCGTTTCATTATTGTCTGTAATCAAGCCTATCACCATGGTGTCATCTGTGAATTTGACTACGGTGTTTGAACCATAGGCAGGTACACAGTCATGGGTGAAGAGAGAGTACAGAATCGGGCTAAGAACAAAACCTTGTGGAACGCCAGTGTTCAAAGTGATGGTTGATGAATGAAGGTTGCCTAATCTAACAGATTGGGGTCTGTTAGACAGGAAGTCTAAAATCCAGTGGCAGAGTAATGTGCTGATACCCAGATGGTTGAGTTTGGATATCAGCATAGACGGAATCACTGTGTTGAATGCAGAACTAAAATCGACGAACAGCATACTCACCTATGAGTTTTGACAGTCCAGTTGGGTTAGTGCAGTGTGCAGTGCTGTTGAGATAGCGTCCTCGGTGGATCTGTTGCTATGATAAGCAAAGTGGTGTGGGTCCAGCGTAGCAGGCAGGCAGGATTTCAAGTGAGAAAGAACTAGTCTTTTAAAGCACTTGGAAATTATTGGGGTGAGTGCGACAGGTCAAAAGTCATTAAAGTCTGAAGCAGTAGAATGCTTAGGCACAGGCACAATGATGGCTGACTTAAAGATAGATGGTACAGCTGCCTGGGCAAGCGAAACATTAAAGATGTGAGTGAAGACACCTGCAAGTTCCACAACACAAGCTCTTAGCACACGGCCAGGTACACCATCAGGGCCAGCTGCCTTCCGTGCATTCACTCTGCTCAGCATGCGACTGACATCCGAAGTGGAAAGTACAAGTGGGTTGTCGTCCGTGGAAGATTTATTGAAGATATCAATATCATCTGGTCGAAACGAGCGTAGAAGTTGTTCAGCTCATCAGGGACTGAAGCACTGTTGGTAGATGGAACAAAGCTAGTTGGTTTATAGTCAGGGCGTGTATTCCCTGCCACGTACACCGAGGGTCAGGGGAGGTAAAGTGCTCCTCAATCCGGCATTTGTAGCAGTGCTTGGCTATAGCTATTAGTCTCTTCATATTGCCAGGAACCCCAGTGGGCGGTACAAAGGACGCTTGTACCCTGAGCACTTCTATGCTGAGGGATGCCATGGTAAGAAATCTCGGACCACCAGTCTTGTTTTTTGCCCCCTTCTTTTGTACGCATTAGGTTTTTCCATTTATGTGCATCTGCTTTTCTTTTTTTCTTTTTTCTGTGAATCAGGACCGGCGTTTGTAGCAGTGCTTGGCTATAGCTATTCCTCTCCTCAAGTTAGCTCTGGCCAAGCTGTATGCTTCCCGGCGTCCTGATCTGAAGGCAGCATCTCTGGCTTTGAGCAGAGTTCGAACCTCTCATCCAGGGATTCTGATTAGGGAATGTTAATTGTTATGGCAAACTTAAAATTAATGATTAAGTATCAACAGGAAGGAAGATCAATGCTCAAAGAATTCTTTGAGGAGAAGAGAGAAATAAGACAGACAGTCAAAGATTCTCTCTTATCTCTTGAGTTTCTTGAACAAATCCAAGCCAAATATAGGACCCCAGTCACATACACCATTATTACATTATGTTTCGTTCCATCAACCCAAACATTCCCTTATTGGTGCCTCATTATCTTCATTTTTTTATTTTTTTATTTGCCATAACAATATTATTGTCTTTTGTGATAACACTCTGTCCACACAGTTGATGTGTTTCAGGACGCACAAAAAACTCAGAGATGGCAAAGCTCACAAAAATAAACCTCAGAGAAATCGCGCAGCACGCACAAAACACACAGAGAGAGCGCACAGTTCGCACAAAACACAGAAAGCGCAATGCTTGCAAAAAAACCCTCAGAGTAATCGCGCAACTTGCACAAAACACTCAGAGATCGCGCAGCACGCACAAAACACTCAGAGAGAGCGCAAAGCTCGCAAAAAAAAAACCTCAGAGAGATCGCGCAGCACGCACAAAACACTCAGAGAGACAGCAAAGCTCGCAAAAAAAATCTCAGAGAGAGGTGGGCCCTGGACCCACCGCGACCCTGAATTGGATACGTGGTTACAGATAATGAATGAATGAATGAATGAATGTTTGGTCGTGTTTTATTTTTGAACAGTGCTATATGCTACAGACCTCCTAGGGACCAGCTCCCTCCTCTCATAATGCCTCAAACAAAGTTCCAGAGCTCCCATAACCAACTCTCTCCCTCTGTGGACTCTCCTCTCACTGCCCCATGCACTCTGTTGCATTGTCATAAAACGCCCACTAGGCGGCGGCATAGCTACTGGACATATGAACCTTTCTCCATGTTTAAGACTCCGTTTGCTGGAATATTTTGAATACAAGGAAGTTTAAGTTTTCAGTTTAAGTCCCACTAGAACACAATAAATTATTTTCTTGAATTATTTAACTATATTTCTGTTGTTCATTTCTGTGTTTAACAGGTGTAAATTCTACAATCATATTCAATAATGGTCTTTTTCAAATGTCAAATTAAATATTTTTGAACATTATTTTGTATGCACGTAGACAAGACATACATTCTCAGATGAAATGCAGGCTTCAATGTAAAAAATACAGATGCTAATTTGGTGGGAGTCATAAGGCGGTGGGGTGTTTCTTTTGATGTGGAAAGTTTCTTTGTAGTTTTTCTGACGCTATGCTTTCTGTCCGTTTTCCAACGAAGCGAAGCAATTTGAGCTAAACGCTTCGGATTTCCACAAGACGTTTTTGCGTTGCTTTGCTGCGTTACACGGTTGCCTGGATACGTTCAGCTCCTTGAAAATTGATTGGCTGCGCGGCTCCCTCACTGTTAACACGCATTCACAACGATTTATTTTTTCATACGGCGCGTTTCAAACCGCATTCTGTCGAACTATGCAGTATTTCAAAGTAGCACACAATCGTTAGTGTTACATTTAGTAGTGTAGAACTCCGAGCGTGGACTACTGAGGGATTTACGACAGACCCTCTTCTCGTCTCCAGTCCTGAGTGAACTATATTTTAGTTGTAGCTTCACCACTGGTTCAGCTTAACAAATCAATCTAAAGAAAGCTTTTCCGTTCAGCTTACGTTGCGGATAAAGTCGTAGAAGAATGGACCGCGTCACTCCGGTCAATTTTGTCCAGCACAAACCGAAGATGGCAACAGACTACACGCCTTACATGGAAATGAAGGTGACTGTAACGAATTTGTGTTTTGATGCTTATGTATTTTTAATATGGAAAGCTGAAATGTCCAGATCTCTCTCTTTTGAAATAAGAGTCTGACGTATCGCGTGTAAACGATGTTAAAATTCCAGAATGTGTCTTCACTCTGTCCAAATATGGAGAAAGTTTAGCTCCATGCTGCAGTACTCCTTATTTCTTCAGCATCAATGGACCCTGAAGAGAAGGAGTACTGCAGCATGGACTGAAAGGGAACTAGTTAGGGCAACCAATCAGAACCCAAATGATTTACATATGAGATCTTAAAGTGCCCCTCTGGTAATCGATTAAACCCTTAAGACTTTTCTGCTTTCAGAATAAGGTATTTAGATGGTATTTCTAGTAAAAAAAAGTCCCACTTGAACTCTACATTGTCGCCTTCTTTCATTCCTGCAGCCCAGAAGTGCTGCCCTGCAAGGGACAAGACAAGAGCGGTAACAGTATCCAGGACTGGGGACAACATAGTAGCGGTAACAGGATCCTGGACTGAGGACAAGATACGAGTGGAAACAGGAGCCTGGACAGGGGACAAGACAGGAGCAGAAACAGGAGCCTGGACTGGAGCAGAAGCAGGAGTCTGGACTGGGGACAAGACAGGAGCGGTAACAGTATCCAGGACTGGGGACAACATAGTAGCGGTAACAGGATCCTGGACTGAGGACAAGACAGGAGCAGAAACAGGAGCCTGGACTGGAGCGGTAACAGGATCCTGGACTGAGGACAAGATACGAGTGGAAACAGGAGCCTGGACTGGGGACAAGACAGGAGTGGAAACAGGAGCCTGGACTGGGGACAAGACAGGAGTGGAAACAGGAGCCTGGACTGGGGACAAGACAGGGGCGGAAACAGGATCCTGGACTGGGGACAGGAGAAGAAGAGGCACTATGGGCAGAGCTGCTTGTGGATGTGGCACTGTGGAGCTCTGCATCCTCTGGAGCAGCCTGGGGCTCTGGATCCTCAGTAGCAGCCTTGGAGAATTTTTTCCAAAAAGCTTAGTAAAACATTCTACAGTTATTCCAGGGCTCTCTCACAGCAAGATTTCAGCTCATCGTAATGCTTCTCTCCTAAGAAGTGATCCTATGAACATAACTGATAAAATCTGGTGGGGAAGGAAAATTCAAATATTTAAAAAAAAGTTTGCATTGTAATCTTCACAGGTTTTAACTCACTCCCATCAAATCCATTAGGAACTCCCATGAGAAACTGCAAAACAGCAGGTTGATCACCCACAGTTAAAGCAAATATCTTCTCTGCAAACATAAATGCCTTCTCTAAAGAACATTGTGTCTGAGGTATCCTTTTGATGGGTGGACATTCTGTAATAGTGGGTGGTTGGTATGGAGGTGGACACAAATGCAAAGTACCACAGAATTTATTTAAAACAGAAAACCTGATCAAATCAAATGTATTTGTATAGTGCTTTTTACAACTGATGTTGTCACAAAGCAGCATCACAGAATTCATGTAAGTTTTGACATGAAATGTAAAAAATGTGAAAAATCCCCAGGTGAGCAAGCAAAGGGCGACAGTGGCACAGAGAATCTCCCTCAGAGCTGTGGAAGAAAGCTTGGGAGGAACCAAGGTTCACACGGGGAACTATCCTCCTCTGATCAGTCTACTGGTAATAATAGTTAGTCTGTGAGGGGCAGCTCCAAGGCCAGTGGTGGTGGCTGGAGCATGGGCAGCTGGTCTGAAGCGTGGAACAGGAGCTCAACAGTCATTCATCAGTGTCCAGACGGACAGGGGGGCAGTCGTTTACACAGAAAAAGGTAGAGGGATGGAGTTAGTTTTGATCTGTTTGGGTGAATTTAAAGCAGAAAATGTCTCTATTTTATGACCATTATTAATTACATTATACATGTTACCGTTAGGCCCAGTTATAAAAAGCCATGACATTAACTTTCACTGCTATGCAGACGACATGCAATTGTATATTCAGCCAAGCCCGATGACAAACACAGATTAAAGAAAGCAGAGGTGCAAAGGCTGGCTTCAGGGCTATGCCACCTCCAGCCACCAGGGGAGGCAGCAGGTGATCTCTGGACCCAATCAGACTTGATGGTAAACACCTGAGGACAGCCCTTATAGGCAAAGCGACACAGAAACACATTGCTAGATCTTTGTCTCTTTCTGAGTCACAAGAAACAGTAAGTAATTTTGTTAGAGGGTTGAGAGTTCCTACACTCCCACTCATCCTTACACTTCTCAAGCCATTTATGTCTTTACAGTTGTTGTATTAAAAAAAAATTAGTTCTAATTTTCCCTTTCTCTTTGGAAAGCCAGTTTTCCCCTGGTGTCCTTTGTTCTTTTCCCGCCAAAACCCAAGGGCTGGTTTCTATAATCACCTGTCTGTTTCCCACCCATTTTCAGGATTTTACTTAAGGCACTGTATCACCAGTTCTCTCCACTGCAGCCTTAGCGCAGTGGCAAAGAACTGACCTAGTAACACAGCAGCCCTGGTTCTTGCTCTTGGGTCCTGTTAAATTACATTTAATTAAAGTGACCCATTACAAGAGGACTGTTTAAAAGATGTGAAAGGCTGGATGTTGCATAAGTTTCTCCTTCTTAACAGTAATAACAGAATTTCTGGTTCTGGGTCCAAAAGTGGCAAGAAATAAATGATCAGATTTAATATTAAATCTCGCTGACTTTCCAGTTAAACCCGGTTCAGCCGCAAAAAAAACTTGGTGTCATAATTGACCCGGATTTATCATTTGATCAACACATAGGCAGTAATCACTAGGACAGCTTTTTTACATCTTCACAACATCACCAGGATAAGAAATGCCTCATCCCTGCAGGACACAGACACATTAGTACATGCCTTTATTACTTGCTGCAGCCAGGGTCCTCACTAAAACTATAAAATTTGAACATATCAGTCCAGTTATATCATCACTTCATTGGCTGCCTGTGAAATTCTGCATCGATTATAAAATTCTGTTATTAACGTATAAAGCCCTACATGGGCTCGCTCCTGAATTCCTTCAAGATACTATTTCCTAGTTTATGAGCCTCCACATTTACTCAGATCACAGAGTACTGGATTTTTAATAGTTCCCAGAATTCAGAAAACCTCAGCTGGGGGAAGAGCTTTTTCTTATAAAGCCCCCCAAATCTGGAATGATCTTCTAAAACCAACCCCAAGTTGATGATGTTTTTCCATACATTTTCAAATGCAAGGCAAGATGGAAATTGTCCTGTCACTGTTTGGTCTCTATTTTTAAAAAGAAAAAAAAAATTCCTGTGTTCTGCACCAACCATATAATGTGTATCTTTCTGTGCAACAATGGTGGAATTGGTGAACCTCTTACCATATTGGCTTCAGAGAGACACTGACACTCTGAGAAGCTCTTTTTATACCCAATCATGTTGTCAATTGACCTAATTAGTGTTAATTGGTCTTCCAGCTGTTCGTTATATGCTCAATTTCCTTTTTCCAGCCACTTATTGCTACTTGTCCCAACTTTTCTGGAATTTTTTGGTTTGTATAAAATAAAGTCTTAGGTGGGAGTTATTTTAATTAGTAAGCTGGGAATTTTAGGGGAATAACTGTAGTAAAGTGTAGGGTTATTTATGTCAGTATGATTTGTGTTTTTGTTATTAGATTCAGGGATTTTGCAGAAGGAGGCATATAGTATGTGGGGAAGCAAACCAGCCCCAGTGAAAACTTTGTAGGTTCACCTTTGAGTGGTTGAAGGTTATGGAGGTGTGTGAGAGCATGTGTGAGAGCCTAACTCTGTAAGGGAGAAGCAATGGGATTAATATAGGCTAACCTTGTCTTTTTCATTCCTTTGCTGTAGGTTACCTTGCCTGTTTTGTTTTGCTTAACATTTGTTGAAATAGTCTAGACGGGAGATTACGGTGTTAGCGGTGTTGCATGTTGAGTTAGGTATGGCCTAATCTTCCTTATGTTGAATAGTGAGAAGAGGCACAATCAAGCTACAGCAGTAATGTGATCTGTGAAGGTCAGCTGGTCATCAACCATGACACTCAGGTTTCTTACAACCTTGATGGGAGCCACTGATAGGGACTCTAGCTTGATGCTGATGTTGTGGAGAATAGCTTGCTTGACTGGGAGGGCCAGCAGTTCAGTTTTGGATAAATTCAATTGAAGGTGATGTTCCTTCATCCATGTAGATATGTCAGAGAGACAGTCAGAGATTCGAGTTGCCACTGAAGTGTCACCTGGAGGAAAGGATAAATAGAGCTGTGTGTCATCTGCATAGCAGTGATAGGAGAAGCCGTGTGAATGTATGATTGGGCCTAGAGAGGTGGTGTACAAAGCAAAGAGGAGGGGAACCAGCACTGAGCCTTGGGGCACACCTGTGGTGAGGTGGTGTCATGCTGATGTTTGTCCAAGCCATGACACATGCTTAGCATGAGAGGCCTGCTCTGATAGGGACCATGGCCAAGAAACCGGACACTAAGGTCTCAGGAGTAATCAAAGCATTACCTCCCAGAGCCCAGAGAACTGAAAACCCTGCCCCAGCCACCTGTTGCCAGGTGACTGAACCAAAACCTGGGAAGGTAGGTCCCGTGCAATACGTCACCTCCCAGACAGTTTTGGCTGGAGCTCCAATGCAGCGGATAGCTTCCTTACAGATTCCAGGGCATCCCCTTTGGAATACTTTCAGGAAGATACCAAGCTTCTACTACATTGGAACTCCAATGGATTGTGAACTGATGGTGGACAACAGGTAAATATCTGAAATCAGAGCACTCAACAAAATTGTCAGGCTTCTACCACCAGCACCAGCACCAGCCCCAGCCCTCCCCCACTCATTAAAATGACCCTCAGGTTCCATACATTACGTCATCTCCCTGTCTTGAATGGAGCTTTGATGCTGCTGATTGCTCCTTAGTCTAGTGTTTGTAGTTTTTGAGGTCTGGTGGTCTGGGAGATGAATATATTATTTTGAGCACTGTGGTCCAACTGGACGTGGATATGCACATTACTTCCCAGCATCCATGTGTTTTATTTCATACACTGTCCTCAAGATTCCTTGTACTGTTAATCACCTATCTGCATTTGGGCTCTTTAAAGACAGCTTTGATTTGATCTGTCTGTTCTAAATCAAGGGAACAGTGACAGGGTTGTGTGTAGTGTGTTAGTGTTGGTAGGTGGATTGGCGACTCAAAAGTGTCCGTAGGTGTGTGTGAGTGAATGTGTGTGTGTGTGTGTCTGTGTTGCCCTGTGAAGGACTGGTGCCCCCTCCAGGGTGTATTCCCGCCTTGCGCCCAATGATTCCAGGTAGGCCCTGGACCCACCGCGACCCTGAATTGGATAAGTGGTTACAGATAATGAATGAATGAATGAATGAATGAATGAATGAATGTTTGGTCGTGTTTTATTTTTGAACAGTGCTATATGCTACAGACCTCCTAGGGACCAGCTCCCTCCTCTCATAATGCCTCAAACAAAGTTCCAGAGCTCCCATAACCAACTCTCTCCTCTGTGGACTCTCCTCTCACTGCCCCATGCACTCTGTTGCATTGTCATAAAACGCCCACTAGGCGGCGGCATAGCTACTGGACATATGAACCTTTCTCCATGTTTAAGACTCCGTTTGCTGGAATATTTTGAATACAAGGAAGTTTAAGTTTTCAGTTTAAGTCCCACTAGAACACAATAAATTATTTTCTTGAATTATTTAACTATATTTCTGTTGTTCATTTCTGTGTTTAACAGATGTAAATTCTACAATCATATTCAATAATGGTCTTTTTCAAATGTCAAATTAAATATTTTTGAACATTATTTTGTATGCACGTAGACAAGACATACATTCTCAGATGAAATGCAGGCTTCAATGTAAAAAATACAGATGCTAATTTGGTGGGAGTCATAAGGCGGTGGGGTGTTTCTTTTGATGTGGAAAGTTTCTTTGTAGTTTTTCTGACGCTATGCTTTCTATCCGTTTTCCAACGAAGCGAAGCAATTTGAGCTAAACGCTTCGGATTTCCACAAGACGTTTTTGCGTTGCTTTGCTGCGTTACACGATTGCCTGGATACGTTCAGCTCCTTGAAAATTGATTGGCTGCGCGGCTCCCTCACTGTTAACACGCATTCACAACGATTTATTTTTTCATACGGCGCGTTTCAAACCGCGTTCTGTCGAACTATGCAGTATTTCAAAGTAGCACACAATCGTTAGTGTTACATTTAGTAGTGTAGAACTCCGAGCGTGGACTACTGAGGGATTTACGACAGACCCTCTTCTCGTCTCCAGTCCTGAGTGAACTATATTTTAGTTGTAGCTTCACCACTGGTTCAGCTTAACAAATCAATCTAAAGAAAGCTTTTCCGTTCAGCTTACGTTGCGGATAAAGTCGTAGAAGAATGGACCGCGTCACTCCGGTCAATTTTGTCCAGCACAAACCGAAGATGGCAACAGACTACACGCCTTACATGGAAATGAAGGTGACTGTAACGAATTTGTGTTTTGATGCTTATGTATTTTTAATATGGAAAGCTGAAATGTCCAGATCTCTCTCTTTTGAAATAAGAGTCTGACGTATCGCGTGTAAACGATGTTAAAATTCCAGAATGTGTCTTCACTCTGTCCAAATATGGAGAAAGTTTAGCTCCATGCTGCAGTACTCCTTATTTCTTCAGCATCAATGGACCCTGAAGAGAAGGAGTACTGCAGCATGGACTGAAAGGGAACTAGTTAGGGCAACCAATCAGAACCCAAATGATTTACATATGAGATCTTAAAGTGCCCCTCTGGTAATCGATTAAACCCTTAAGACTTTTCTGCTTTCAGAATAAGGTATTTAGATGGTATTTCCAGTAAAAAAAAGTCCCACTTGAACTCTACATTGTCGCCTTCTTTCATTCCTGCAGCCCAGAAGTGCTGCCCTGCAAGGGACAAGACAAGAGCGGTAACAGTATCCAGGACTGGGGACAACATAGTAGCGGTACAGGATCCTGGACTGAGGACAAGATACGAGTGGAAACAGGAGCCTGGACAGGGGACAAGACAGGAGCAGAAACAGGAGCCTGGACTGGAGCAGAAGCAGGAGTCTGGACTGGGGACAAGACAGGAGCGGTAACAGTATCCAGGACTGGGGACAACATAGTAGCGGTAACAGGATCCTGGACTGAGGACAAGACAGGAGCAGAAACAGGAGCCTGGACTGGAGCGGTAACAGGATCCTGGACTGAGGACAAGATACGAGTGGAAACAGGAGCCTGGACTGGGGACAAGACAGGAGTGGAAACAGGAGCCTGGACTGGGGACAAGACAGGAGTGGAAACAGGAGCCTGGACTGGGGACAAGACAGGGGCGGAAACAGGATCCTGGACTGGGGACAGGAGAAGAAGAGGCACTATGGGCAGAGCTGCTTGTGGATGTGGCACTGTGGAGCTCTGCATCCTCTGGAGCAGCCTGGGGCTCTGGATCCTCAGTAGCAGCCTTGGAGAATTTTTTCCAAAAAGCTTAGTAAAACATTCTACAGTTATTCCAGGGCTCTCTCACAGCAAGATTTCAGCTCATCGTAATGCTTCTCTCCTAAGAAGTGATCCTATGAACATAACTGATAAAATCTGGTGGGGAAGGAAAATTCAAATATTTAAAAAAAAGTTTGCATTGTAATCTTCACAGGTTTTAACTCACTCCCATCAAATCCATTAGGAACTCCCATGAGAAACTGCAAAACAGCAGGTTGATCACCCACAGTTAAAGCAAATATCTTCTCTGCAAACATAAATGCCTTCTCTAAAGAACATTGTGTCTGAGGTATCCTTTTGATGGGTGGACATTCTGTAATAGTGGGTGGTTGGTATGGAGGTGGACACAAATGCAAAGTACCACAGAATTTATTTAAAACAGAAAACCTGATCAAATCAAATGTATTTGTATAGTGCTTTTTACAACTGATGTTGTCACAAAGCAGCATCACAGAATTCATGTAAGTTTTGACATGAAATGTAAAAAATGTGAAAAATCCCCAGGTGAGCAAGCAAAGGGCGACAGTGGCACAGAGAATCTCCCTCAGAGCTGTGGAAGAAAGCTTGGGAGGAACCAAGGTTCACACGGGGAACTATCCTCCTCTGATCAGTCTACTGGTAATAATAGTTAGTCTGTGAGGGGCAGCTCCAAGGCCAGTGGTGGTGGCTGGAGCATGGGCAGCTGGTCTGAAGCGTGGAACAGGAGCTCAACAGTCATTCATCAGTGTCCAGACGGACAGGGGGGCAGTCGTTTACACAGAAAAAGGTAGAGGGATGGAGTTAGTTTTGATCTGTTTGGGTGAATTTAAAGCAGAAAATGTCTCTATTTTATGACCATTATTAATTACATTATACATGTTACCGTTAGGCCCAGTTATAAAAAGCCATGACATTAACTTTCACTGCTATGCAGACGACATGCAATTGTATATTCAGCCAAGCCCGATGACAAACACAGATTAAAGAAAGCAGAGGTGCAAAGGCTGGCTTCAGGGCTATGCCACCTCCAGCCACCAGGGGAGGCAGCAGGTGATCTCTGGACCCAATCAGACTTGATGGTAAACACCTGAGGACAGCCCTTATAGGCAAAGCGACACAGAAACACATTGCTAGATCTTTGTCTCTTTCTGAGTCACAAGAAACAGTAAGTAATTTTGTTAGAGGGTTGAGAGTTCCTACACTCCCACTCATCCTTACACTTCTCAAGCCATTTATGTCTTTACAGTTGTTGTATTAAAAAAAAATTAGTTCTAATTTTCCCTTTCTCTTTGGAAAGCCAGTTTTCCCCTGGTGTCCTTTGTTCTTTTCCCGCCAAAACCCAAGGGCTGGTTTCTATAATCACCTGTCTGTTTCCCACCCATTTTCAGGATTTTACTTAAGGCACTGTATCACCAGTTCTCTCCACTGCAGCCTTAGCGCAGTGGCAAAGAACTGACCTAGTAACACAGCAGCCCTGGTTCTTGCTCTTGGGTCCTGTTAAATTACATTTAATTAAAGTGACCCATTACAAGAGGACTGTTTAAAAGATGTGAAAGGCTGGATGTTGCATAAGTTTCTCCTTCTTAACAGTAATAACAGAATTTCTGGTTCTGGGTCCAAAAGTGGCAAGAAATAAATGATCAGATTTAATATTAAATCTCGCTGACTTTCCAGTTAAACCCGGTTCAGCCGCAAAAAAAACTTGGTGTCATAATTGACCCGGATTTATCATTTGATCAACACATAGGCAGTAATCACTAGGACAGCTTTTTTACATCTTCACAACATCACCAGGATAAGAAATGCCTCATCCCTGCAGGACACAGACACATTAGTACATGCCTTTATTACTTGCTGCAGCCAGGGTCCTCACTAAAACTATAAAATTTGAACATATCAGTCCAGTTATATCATCACTTCATTGGCTGCCTGTGAAATTCTGCATCGATTATAAAATTCTGTTATTAACGTATAAAGCCCTACATGGGCTCGCTCCTGAATTCCTTCAAGATACTATTTCCTAGTTTATGAGCCTCCACATTTACTCAGATCACAGAGTACTGGATTTTTAATAGTTCCCAGAATTCAGAAAACCTCAGCTGGGGGAAGAGCTTTTTCTTATAAAGCCCCCCAAATCTGGAATGATCTTCTAAAACCAACCCCAAGTTGATGATGTTTTTCCATACATTTTCAAATGCAAGGCAAGATGGAAATTGTCCTGTCACTGTTTGGTCTCTATTTTTAAAAAGAAAAAAAAAATTCCTGTGTTCTGCACCAACCATATAATGTGTATCTTTCTGTGCAACAATGGTGGAATTGGTGAACCTCTTACCATATTGGCTTCAGAGAGACACTGACACTCTGAGAAGCTCTTTTTATACCCAATCATGTTGTCAATTGACCTAATTAGTGTTAATTGGTCTTCCAGCTGTTCGTTATATGCTCAATTTCCTTTTTCCAGCCACTTATTGCTACTTGTCCCAACTTTTCTGGAATTTTTTGGTTTGTATAAAATAAAGTCTTAGGTGGGAGTTATTTTAATTAGTAAGCTGGGAATTTTAGGGGAATAACTGTAGTAAAGTGTAGGGTTATTTATGTCAGTATGATTTGTGTTTTTGTTATTAGATTCAGGGATTTTGCAGAAGGAGGCATATAGTATGTGGGGAAGCAAACCAGCCCCAGTGAAAACTTTGTAGGTTCACCTTTGAGTGGTTGAAGGTTATGGAGGTGTGTGAGAGCATGTGTGAGAGCCTAACTCTGTAAGGGAGAAGCAATGGGATTAATATAGGCTAACCTTGTCTTTTTCATTCCTTTGCTGTAGGTTACCTTGCCTGTTTTGTTTTGCTTAACATTTGTTGAAATAGTCTAGACGGGAGATTACGGTGTTAGCGGTGTTGCATGTTGAGTTAGGTATGGCCTAATCTTCCTTATGTTGAATAGTGAGAAGAGGCACAATCAAGCTACAGCAGTAATGTGATCTGTGAAGGTCAGCTGGTCATCAACCATGACACTCAGGTTTCTTACAACCTTGATGGGAGCCACTGATAGGGACTCTAGCTTGATGCTGATGTTGTGGAGAATAGCTTGCTTGACTGGGAGGGCCAGCAGTTCAGTTTTGGATAAATTCAATTGAAGGTGATGTTCCTTCATCCATGTAGATATGTCAGAGAGACAGTCAGAGATTCGAGTTGCCACTGAAGTGTCACCTGGAGGAAAGGATAAATAGAGCTGTGTGTCATCTGCATAGCAGTGATAGGAGAAGCCGTGTGAATGTATGATTGGGCCTAGAGAGGTGGTGTACAAAGCAAAGAGGAGGGGAACCAGCACTGAGCCTTGGGGCACACCTGTGGTGAGGTGGTGTCATGCTGATGTTTGTCCAAGCCATGACACATGCTTAGCATGAGAGGCCTGCTCTGATAGGGACCATGGCCAAGAAACCAGACACTAAGGTCTCAGGAGTAATCAAAGCATTACCTCCCAGAGCCCAGAGAACTGAAAACCCTGCCCCAGCCACCTGTTGCCAGGTGACTGAACCAAAACCTGGGAAGGTAGGTCCCGTGCAATACGTCACCTCCCAGACAGTTTTGGCTGGAGCTCCAATGCAGCGGATAGCTTCCTTACAGATTCCAGGGCATCCCCTTTGGAATACTTTCAGGAAGATACCAAGCTTCTACTACATTGGAACTCCAATGGATTGTGAACTGATGGTGGACAACAGGTAAATATCTGAAATCAGAGCACTCAACAAAATTGTCAGGCTTCTACCACCAGCACCAGCACCAGCCCCAGCCCTCCCCCACTCATTAAAATGACCCTCAGGTTCCATACATTACGTCATCTCCCTGTCTTGAATGGAGCTTTGATGCTGCTGATTGCTCCTTAGTCTAGTGTTTGTAGTTTTTGAGGTCTGGTGGTCTGGGAGATGAATATATTATTTTGAGCACTGTGGTCCAACTGGACGTGGATATGCACATTACTTCCCAGCATCCATGTGTTTTATTTCATACACTGTCCTCAAGATTCCTTGTACTGTTAATCACCTATCTGCATTTGGGCTCTTTAAAGACAGCTTTGATTTGATCTGTCTGTTCTAAATCAAGGGAACAGTGACAGGGTTGTGTGTAGTGTGTTAGTGTTGGTAGGTGGATTGGCGACTCAAAAGTGTCCGTAGGTGTGTGTGAGTGAATGTGTGTGTGTGTGTGTCTGTGTTGCCCTGTGAAGGACTGGTGCCCCCTCCAGGGTGTATTCCCGCCTTGCGCCCAATGATTCCAGGTAGGCCCTGGACCCACCGCGACCCTGAATTGGATAAGTGGTTACAGATAATGAATGAATGAATGAATGAATGAATGTTTGGTCGTGTTTTATTTTTGAACAGTGCTATATGCTACAGACCTCCTAGGGACCAGCTCCCTCCTCTCATAATGCCTCAAACAAAGTTCCAGAGCTCCCATAACCAACTCTCTCCTCTGTGGACTCTCCTCTCACTGCCCCATGCACTCTGTTGCATTGTCATAAAACGCCCACTAGGCGGCGGCATAGCTACTGGACATATGAACCTTTCTCCATGTTTAAGACTCCGTTTGCTGGAATATTTTGAATACAAGGAAGTTTAAGTTTTCAGTTTAAGTCCCACTAGAACACAATAAATTATTTTCTTGAATTATTTAACTATATTTCTGTTGTTCATTTCTGTGTTTAACAGATGTAAATTCTACAATCATATTCAATAATGGTCTTTTTCAAATGTCAAATTAAATATTTTTGAACATTATTTTGTATGCACGTAGACAAGACATACATTCTCAGATGAAATGCAGGCTTCAATGTAAAAAATACAGATGCTAATTTGGTGGGAGTCATAAGGCGGTGGGGTGTTTCTTTTGATGTGGAAAGTTTCTTTGTAGTTTTTCTGACGCTATGCTTTCTGTCCGTTTTCCAACGAAGCGAAGCAATTTGAGCTAAACGCTTCGGATTTCCACAAGACGTTTTTGCGTTGCTTTGCTGCGTTACACGATTGCCTGGATACGTTCAGCTCCTTGAAAATTGATTGGCTGCTGCGCGGCTCCCTCACTGTTAACACGCATTCACAACGATTTATTTTTTCATACGGCGCGTTTCAAACCGCGTTCTGTCGAACTATGCAGTATTTCAAAGTAGCACACAATCGTTAGTGTTACATTTAGTAGTGTAGAACTCCGAGCGTGGACTACTGAGGGATTTACGACAGACCCTCTTCTCGTCTCCAGTCCTGAGTGAACTATATTTTAGTTGTAGCTTCACCACTGGTTCAGCTTAACAAATCAATCTAAAGAAAGCTTTTCCGTTCAGCTTACGTTGCGGATAAAGTCGTAGAAGAATGGACCGCGTCACTCCGGTCAATTTTGTCCAGCACAAACCGAAGATGGCAACAGACTACACGCCTTACATGGAAATGAAGGTGACTGTAACGAATTTGTGTTTTGATGCTTATGTATTTTTAATATGGAAAGCTGAAATGTCCAGATCTCTCTCTTTTGAAATAAGAGTCTGACGTATCGCGTGTAAACGATGTTAAAATTCCAGAATGTGTCTTCACTCTGTCCAAATATGGAGAAAGTTTAGCTCCATGCTGCAGTACTCCTTATTTCTTCAGCATCAATGGACCCTGAAGAGAAGGAGTACTGCAGCATGGACTGAAAGGGAACTAGTTAGGGCAACCAATCAGAACCCAAATGATTTACATATGAGATCTTAAAGTGCCCCTCTGGTAATCGATTAAACCCTTAAGACTTTTCTGCTTTCAGAATAAGGTATTTAGATGGTATTTCCAGTAAAAAAAAGTCCCACTTGAACTCTACATTGTCGCCTTCTTTCATTCCTGCAGCCCAGAAGTGCTGCCCTGCAAGGGACAAGACAAGAGCGGTAACAGTATCCAGGACTGGGGACAACATAGTAGCGGTACAGGATCCTGGACTGAGGACAAGATACGAGTGGAAACAGGAGCCTGGACAGGGGACAAGACAGGAGCAGAAACAGGAGCCTGGACTGGAGCAGAAGCAGGAGTCTGGACTGGGGACAAGACAGGAGCGGTAACAGTATCCAGGACTGGGGACAACATAGTAGCGGTAACAGGATCCTGGACTGAGGACAAGACAGGAGCAGAAACAGGAGCCTGGACTGGAGCGGTAACAGGATCCTGGACTGAGGACAAGATACGAGTGGAAACAGGAGCCTGGACTGGGGACAAGACAGGAGTGGAAACAGGAGCCTGGACTGGGGACAAGACAGGAGTGGAAACAGGAGCCTGGACTGGGGACAAGACAGGGGCGGAAACAGGATCCTGGACTGGGGACAGGAGAAGAAGAGGCACTATGGGCAGAGCTGCTTGTGGATGTGGCACTGTGGAGCTCTGCATCCTCTGGAGCAGCCTGGGGCTCTGGATCCTCAGTAGCAGCCTTGGAGAATTTTTTCCAAAAAGCTTAGTAAAACATTCTACAGTTATTCCAGGGCTCTCTCACAGCAAGATTTCAGCTCATCGTAATGCTTCTCTCCTAAGAAGTGATCCTATGAACATAACTGATAAAATCTGGTGGGGAAGGAAAATTCAAATATTTAAAAAAAAGTTTGCATTGTAATCTTCACAGGTTTTAACTCACTCCCATCAAATCCATTAGGAACTCCCATGAGAAACTGCAAAACAGCAGGTTGATCACCCACAGTTAAAGCAAATATCTTCTCTGCAAACATAAATGCCTTCTCTAAAGAACATTGTGTCTGAGGTATCCTTTTGATGGGTGGACATTCTGTAATAGTGGGTGGTTGGTATGGAGGTGGACACAAATGCAAAGTACCACAGAATTTATTTAAAACAGAAAACCTGATCAAATCAAATGTATTTGTATAGTGCTTTTTACAACTGATGTTGTCACAAAGCAGCATCACAGAATTCATGTAAGTTTTGACATGAAATGTAAAAAATGTGAAAAATCCCCAGGTGAGCAAGCAAAGGGCGACAGTGGCACAGAGAATCTCCCTCAGAGCTGTGGAAGAAAGCTTGGGAGGAACCAAGGTTCACACGGGGAACTATCCTCCTCTGATCAGTCTACTGGTAATAATAGTTAGTCTGTGAGGGGCAGCTCCAAGGCCAGTGGTGGTGGCTGGAGCATGGGCAGCTGGTCTGAAGCGTGGAACAGGAGCTCAACAGTCATTCATCAGTGTCCAGACGGACAGGGGGGCAGTCGTTTACACAGAAAAAGGTAGAGGGATGGAGTTAGTTTTGATCTGTTTGGGTGAATTTAAAGCAGAAAATGTCTCTATTTTATGACCATTATTAATTACATTATACATGTTACCGTTAGGCCCAGTTATAAAAAGCCATGACATTAACTTTCACTGCTATGCAGACGACATGCAATTGTATATTCAGCCAAGCCCGATGACAAACACAGATTAAAGAAAGCAGAGGTGCAAAGGCTGGCTTCAGGGCTATGCCACCTCCAGCCACCAGGGGAGGCAGCAGGTGATCTCTGGACCCAATCAGACTTGATGGTAAACACCTGAGGACAGCCCTTATAGGCAAAGCGACACAGAAACACATTGCTAGATCTTTGTCTCTTTCTGAGTCACAAGAAACAGTAAGTAATTTTGTTAGAGGGTTGAGAGTTCCTACACTCCCACTCATCCTTACACTTCTCAAGCCATTTATGTCTTTACAGTTGTATTAAAAAAAAATTAGTTCTAATTTTCCCTTTCTCTTTGGAAAGCCAGTTTTCCCCTGGTGTCCTTTGTTCTTTTCCCGCCAAAACCCAAGGGCTGGTTTCTATAATCACCTGTCTGTTTCCCACCCATTTTCAGGATTTTACTTAAGGCACTGTATCACCAGTTCTCTCCACTGCAGCCTTAGCGCAGTGGCAAAGAACTGACCTAGTAACACAGCAGCCCTGGTTCTTGCTCTTGGGTCCTGTTAAATTACATTTAATTAAAGTGACCCATTACAAGAGGACTGTTTAAAAGATGTGAAAGGCTGGATGTTGCATAAGTTTCTCCTTCTTAACAGTAATAACAGAATTTCTGGTTCTGGGTCCAAAAGTGGCAAGAAATAAATGATCAGATTTAATATTAAATCTCGCTGACTTTCCAGTTAAACCCGGTTCAGCCGCAAAAAAAACTTGGTGTCATAATTGACCCGGATTTATCATTTGATCAACACATAGGCAGTAATCACTAGGACAGCTTTTTTACATCTTCACAACATCACCAGGATAAGAAATGCCTCATCCCTGCAGGACACAGACACATTAGTACATGCCTTTATTACTTGCTGCAGCCAGGGTCCTCACTAAAACTATAAAATTTGAACATATCAGTCCAGTTATATCATCACTTCATTGGCTGCCTGTGAAATTCTGCATCGATTATAAAATTCTGTTATTAACGTATAAAGCCCTACATGGGCTCGCTCCTGAATTCCTTCAAGATACTATTTCCTAGTTTATGAGCCTCCACATTTACTCAGATCACAGAGTACTGGATTTTTAATAGTTCCCAGAATTCAGAAAACCTCAGCTGGGGGAAGAGCTTTTTCTTATAAAGCCCCCCAAATCTGGAATGATCTTCTAAAACCAACCCCAAGTTGATGATGTTTTTCCATACATTTTCAAATGCAAGGCAAGATGGAAATTGTCCTGTCACTGTTTGGTCTCTATTTTTAAAAAGAAAAAAAAAATTCCTGTGTTCTGCACCAACCATATAATGTGTATCTTTCTGTGCAACAATGGTGGAATTGGTGAACCTCTTACCATATTGGCTTCAGAGAGACACTGACACTCTGAGAAGCTCTTTTTATACCCAATCATGTTGTCAATTGACCTAATTAGTGTTAATTGGTCTTCCAGCTGTTCGTTATATGCTCAATTTCCTTTTTCCAGCCACTTATTGCTACTTGTCCCAACTTTTCTGGAATTTTTTGGTTTGTATAAAATAAAGTCTTAGGTGGGAGTTATTTTAATTAGTAAGCTGGGAATTTTAGGGGAATAACTGTAGTAAAGTGTAGGGTTATTTATGTCAGTATGATTTGTGTTTTTGTTATTAGATTCAGGGATTTTGCAGAAGGAGGCATATAGTATGTGGGGAAGCAAACCAGCCCCAGTGAAAACTTTGTAGGTTCACCTTTGAGTGGTTGAAGGTTATGGAGGTGTGTGAGAGCATGTGTGAGAGCCTAACTCTGTAAGGGAGAAGCAATGGGATTAATATAGGCTAACCTTGTCTTTTTCATTCCTTTGCTGTAGGTTACCTTGCCTGTTTTGTTTTGCTTAACATTTGTTGAAATAGTCTAGACGGGAGATTACGGTGTTAGCGGTGTTGCATGTTGAGTTAGGTATGGCCTAATCTTCCTTATGTTGAATAGTGAGAAGAGGCACAATCAAGCTACAGCAGTAATGTGATCTGTGAAGGTCAGCTGGTCATCAACCATGACACTCAGGTTTCTTACAACCTTGATGGGAGCCACTGATAGGGACTCTAGCTTGATGCTGATGTTGTGGAGAATAGCTTGCTTGACTGGGAGGGCCAGCAGTTCAGTTTTGGATAAATTCAATTGAAGGTGATGTTCCTTCATCCATGTAGATATGTCAGAGAGACAGTCAGAGATTCGAGTTGCCACTGAAGTGTCACCTGGAGGAAAGGATAAATAGAGCTGTGTGTCATCTGCATAGCAGTGATAGGAGAAGCCGTGTAAATGTATGATTGGGCCTAGAGAGGTGGTGTACAAAGCAAAGAGGAGGGGAACCAGCACTGAGCCTTGGGGCACACCTGTGGTGAGGTGGTGTCATGCTGATGTTTGTCCAAGCCATGACACATGCTTAGCATGAGAGGCCTGCTCTGATAGGGACCATGGCCAAGAAACCAGACACTAAGGTCTCAGGAGTAATCAAAGCATTACCTCCCAGAGCCCAGAGAACTGAAAACCCTGCCCCAGCCACCTGTTGCCAGGTGACTGAACCAAAACCTGGGAAGGTAGGTCCCGTGCAATACGTCACCTCCCAGACAGTTTTGGCTGGAGCTCCAATGCAGCGGATAGCTTCCTTACAGATTCCAGGGCATCCCCTTTGGAATACTTTCAGGAAGATACCAAGCTTCTACTACATTGGAACTCCAATGGATTGTGAACTGATGGTGGACAACAGGTAAATATCTGAAATCAGAGCACTCAACAAAATTGTCAGGCTTCTACCACCAGCACCAGCACCAGCCCCAGCCCTCCCCCACTCATTAAAATGACCCTCAGGTTCCATACATTACGTCATCTCCCTGTCTTGAATGGAGCTTTGATGCTGCTGATTGCTCCTTAGTCTAGTGTTTGTAGTTTTTGAGGTCTGGTGGTCTGGGAGATGAATATATTATTTTGAGCACTGTGGTCCAACTGGACGTGGATATGCACATTACTTCCCAGCATCCATGTGTTTTATTTCATACACTGTCCTCAAGATTCCTTGTACTGTTAATCACCTATCTGCATTTGGGCTCTTTAAAGACAGCTTTGATTTGATCTGTCTGTTCTAAATCAAGGGAACAGTGACAGGGTTGTGTGTAGTGTGTTAGTGTTGGTAGGTGGATTGGCGACTCAAAAGTGTCCGTAGGTGTGTGTGAGTGAATGTGTGTGTGTCTGTGTTGCCCTGTGAAGGACTGGTGCCCCCTCCAGGGTGTATTCCCGCCTTGCGCCCAATGATTCCAGGTAGGCCCTGGACCCACCGCGACCCTGAATTGGATAAGTGGTTACAGATAATGAATGAATGAATGAATGAATGAATGTTTGGTCGTGTTTTATTTTTGAACAGTGCTATATGCTACAGACCTCCTAGGGACCAGCTCCCTCCTCTCATAATGCCTCAAACAAAGTTCCAGAGCTCCCATAACCAACTCTCTCCTCTGTGGACTCTCCTCTCACTGCCCCATGCACTCTGTTGCATTGTCATAAAACGCCCACTAGGCGGCGGCATAGCTACTGGACATATGAACCTTTCTCCATGTTTAAGACTCCGTTTGCTGGAATATTTTGAATACAAGGAAGTTTAAGTTTTCAGTTTAAGTCCCACTAGAACACAATAAATTATTTTCTTGAATTATTTAACTATATTTCTGTTGTTCATTTCTGTGTTTAACAGATGTAAATTCTACAATCATATTCAATAATGGTCTTTTTCAAATGTCAAATTAAATATTTTTGAACATTATTTTGTATGCACGTAGACAAGACATACATTCTCAGATGAAATGCAGGCTTCAATGTAAAAAATACAGATGCTAATTTGGTGGGAGTCATAAGGCGGTGGGGTGTTTCTTTTGATGTGGAAAGTTTCTTTGTAGTTTTTCTGACGCTATGCTTTCTGTCCGTTTTCCAACGAAGCGAAGCAATTTGAGCTAAACGCTTCGGATTTCCACAAGACGTTTTTGCGTTGCTTTGCTGCGTTACACGGTTGCCTGGATACGTTCAGCTCCTTGAAAATTGATTGGCTGCGCGGCTCCCTCACTGTTAACACGCATTCACAACGATTTATTTTTTCATACGGCGCGTTTCAAACCGCGTTCTGTCGAACTATGCAGTATTTCAAAGTAGCACACAATCGTTAGTGTTACATTTAGTAGTGTAGAACTCCGAGCGTGGACTACTGAGGGATTTACGACAGACCCTCTTCTCGTCTCCAGTCCTGAGTGAACTATATTTTAGTTGTAGCTTCACCACTGGTTCAGCTTAACAAATCAATCTAAAGAAAGCTTTTCCGTTCAGCTTACGTTGCGGATAAAGTCGTAGAAGAATGGACCGCGTCACTCCGGTCAATTTTGTCCAGCACAAACCGAAGATGGCAACAGACTACACGCCTTACATGGAAATGAAGGTGACTGTAACGAATTTGTGTTTTGATGCTTATGTATTTTTAATATGGAAAGCTGAAATGTCCAGATCTCTCTCTTTTGAAATAAGAGTCTGACGTATCGCGTGTAAACGATGTTAAAATTCCAGAATGTGTCTTCACTCTGTCCAAATATGGAGAAAGTTTAGCTCCATGCTGCAGTACTCCTTATTTCTTCAGCATCAATGGACCCTGAAGAGAAGGAGTACTGCAGCATGGACTGAAAGGGAACTAGTTAGGGCAACCAATCAGAACCCAAATGATTTACATATGAGATCTTAAAGTGCCCCTCTGGTAATCGATTAAACCCTTAAGACTTTTCTGCTTTCAGAATAAGGTATTTAGATGGTATTTCCAGTAAAAAAGTCTCACTTGAACTCTACATTGTCGCCTTCTTTCATTCCTGCAGCCCAGAAGTGCTGCCCTGCAAGTTGACTGGAGTGGTTCATAAGGTTTGTGATCTAAAAAACCCTGGCTGTCTGAATTTGTGTGTTATGTTCATATCTCATGTCTTTTCTCCCTAGTCAAATGTGGACGACACAAATCTTCTCAATAAAAACACTACAAAACCAAAGCAGAGTAAAGGTAAACTACAGCACAAAAGCTATTCTTTTAAAATGAAAGATCAGTTACATGCTCACGTTTTTAAATACTTCCTCTGTGTCTTATGCCTGGCTTTCAGAGGAAGGCCAAAGGCCATGGCCTGAGTTTACAGCTGGGGGGAGAGTATGAGCAGAAAAAACAAAAACTTAAAGAACTTCGCCTGGATTACAGACACTATGTGGCAAAGGTGAGAGCTTACATATCCAGAGGAATCTCGTGGTTGGTGGTAATCTAGTAGTTTATATTGGGTTTATCTTCTAGAAAAAAGAGCTGGGAGCTGGGGATCCATACACTCAACCACAAATATGGCCTCCTCCCCTCAGAGAGAGAAGATCTACAAAGGTGAATTTGTATTTGTAATTTATCATCTCATAATGAGGTCTGCTTTTCTGATGAGGGATCTGTGATAGTAGAGGAAAGAACTATCTGAAATTACACTATGATATTCAGTGTACGTCTGAGATACCCTATAGGAGGTTGTCTGGGGCGGCACTTCGGGGAGGGGGGGGGGGCATTTCAGTTAATTATAACAAATAATTGCACATTATTATGCACATTTTCTGCCCTGTTGGCCAGTCCCATGTCTATCACCTGAACTGGGATTTGCTCACTCTTGTTGACAGTTGGGAGATAAGGTGTCCAGTAGCAACTGTTTGAGTTGACATGGCCTTTGTTTCTGGACTGTATAACATTGTAATTCACTGCTGGTTTAGTGACCTTGGTTGATAACTCATAGATATTTAATGACTATATTTAGGCTTCATATATTATTGAATGGTATGGTGCACATGTATTAGTCTTTTGATCCTGTTTACCCAAAATGGCATTCAGAAGAGAAGAATCACTACAAAAAATATCAATAATATCCCTCATTCTGACAAAGCTTGTGTATTTAATTGTCTTATTAGAGCACTAACTTTTTAAAGTTTCAGTCATGTACAGTAACCTCTATGGCTCTCTTCAACTCCAGCCTCCAGGTAGAGACCCTTTTGGCTCTGCAACTCCCAGCCACACACTGCATTCTCCAGACCCACGAGGACAACGGAACAGCCCTAGCCTAGAGAGGCTGCTCTTCTCCAAGAGGGATGTTGGCACAGTAACAGATCCAGCAGTTAGAAGTGTCCCGAGACCACCTCAGAGGCGCTGGGAGGAGACACTGGAAAGAAAGCTCAAACATTACACATCTGAGGAGGAGCTGAACTCAGAGGAAGAGCAAGAGGAGCTTGAGCTTCTCCAGAAAAAGAGAGTCAGAAACCGCCAGGTACCTGGACACGCTACCAGGAGGGAGAGGAGGATTCAGCACTCTGTTAACAGGTGCATCTCAATACTCTTGAGTTCTGTTGCTCTTAGCCATATTAGAAATAGTCAGTTTTTCTCTTTGTTTAATAGGTAAATCCATAAAATATTCACAATTTTTATTAGTAAGAGGGACACAAGCAAGGATTTGTTGAATATATATAATATATATATATATATATATATATATATATATATATATATATATATATATATATATATATATATATATATATATATATATATAAGAGAGAGAGAGAGAGAGAGAGAGAGAAGCATGGTGAAGCAATAATGAGATTTGGTTGGTGGCTCTTTTTTTTAAATTGTTACGGAGTATCAGTTTTGTGAAGGTTAATATCACAACAAGAGTTTAAAGTAATGTAGGCAGACACTTTTCGTAGTGTCTATTTATATTTGTAGTTTGTGTCCATCAGATTCCATTTATCATCCCTTCAACATCTCTGCACTTAAACTGATTGCTTTCTAACTCAGAGTCGCCCAGGAGAGGAGAGAAGCAGAGGTATCTTTGGTTAATGAAGAGGAGAACAGACAGACCCCACTGGCAACCATTAAAACCAAGTACTGATCTCTGGCAATTAAAATAATTGGATTTGAGGTGCTTGGGTTTTAAATGAGAAAGAGACAAGTGTGCGTTAAACAGCTGAGGGGGTAGTTTTTCTGACCCTGCACAGGGTTGATCTGTACAGGTAAATTTTCTTTTATTGATTGGGAGCTTTCTTGGGTGGGAGAAGTGATGGGAACGGGACAACGGGACAGGACAGAGCTGCTAGCAAGAAGAACATGGTGGACTTTGCCACAGGACTTATGATTGGTAAGGCTAATGGCTTTAAAACCTCTATTGTCTAAATAATATTTCAGTATGCCAAGGAGAAACGTCGACTGAATGAGCTGAAATGGGAGAAAATAAATTACTCCAAGGCTTTTCAAGACATTTAAAAGGCTCCAGTGCCCCTCTGTGATCACACACACACACATTTCCAAATAAACGAATGTAGTCACAGTCTGTTTTGCTGTGTCTCAGCTGGAAAAGGAAGCACAAGAACATTTAGGCTCAGTCTCACATCCCAGTCCTTATTTGTGTGTACCCACAAATCTGCAAAGTTCTAGTGTCCCAATTTTCATTCAAAGAAGTGCTTGAGTTCCCTCAGTGAACCCAGCACCAACACAGATGCCACTCCTGTCCCACACTTCTCCATTCAAAATAATAAAGCAGCGAATACCGCATTGAGCAACAATTTTCTGTTCTCTGCATCTACCACTTACACTTTATATAAGAGGGAGTTTCTTAATGCGCTACTCATTAAAGCTAAACTTATTTGGAATAATCTTTTAGTGTAGTCTGTCCTTTTCACAGAGACACTCAAACTCTCAATGTTAAGAGGTTACAGCTGAAACTGATATTGCACTAATCTTTAAGGGCTGAATAATCAAATTATGGCAATATACCATTAAAAATAGTGAATTTTCTTCCTGTAAAACACCATGATGTGTCACAAGAACCACACATGACTGATAATAAGCTCAGAATTTGAACACAGGCTGTAGCAACCATTTAATGAGAAAACAGGCTTAGCTCATGGTCAGTACACAGAGTCGACTCCTCGCCACATGGTCAGGAACACAACTATGGGGCTGAGCCTGCTGGCTTGATTTTGATAAGTGTGGGATAATGAATAAAACATGCTAGAGGTATTTCAGGGCATTGTTTGGAGGGTGGAAAGTGGGAAACGTAAAATAGTTTAGGCATAAAGCGATAAAAGTAAGATATAAGAGTTTCCCAAAATGGAGTGAAATGAAGCAGTAAATAAACCATTCAAATAAATAATTTCTGAAAACACCCAACTTTTCACCATCCAATCAAATCTAGATGTATAATCATATCCCGCCCGCATCAGCAGTCCCGCTTCACTCAGATATACTCCACGTTAAAGAAAGATATGTTGCAAAGTGCACTTCAGCTTGTGGCTCCAGGCCCGTGCCAGGGTCTGTCTTTTCTCTACAGTACGATTAAGATTGTCTTAACCGTCAGCAAATATATCACAATGTGGGTGTTATTACAAGTGGAAATACTATGGATTTATTCATATTTAAGAAAAATGCAAAATACCTTGTTTTACATAATTATGCAAATCATTTTCACTGAAAAGATAATGGGTCAAAATGAACTCTCAAAATCTGATATATTTGCCCACTGCAAACCTTTTCCCTAAAGAGCTTTGGTTAGGACTGGCTTTATGCACAACTCTCAGCCTGTGGAGGATCCTTCATCCAGAGGTCCTTGAGATTCCAGTGAGACCAGCATCTTCAAATACCTGTTAGATGCTCAGCAAAGGCTATTTAAAATAGCATTCATTTGGCAGAGAGAAACTTTCCTTAACAAGCCTTTATCCGACCATATTCATCTGTGCTCTGAATCACTGTCTGTGTACGGTCCGATGGTCGTGAAACATCACATCTTTGCAGGCATTTTGCAAGACCATGCAATAAAAACCACAAGAAGGATGTATTTCATTTACGAAATACAAAAT
This sequence comes from Hoplias malabaricus, assembly GCF_029633855.1. NCBI lineage: Eukaryota > Metazoa > Chordata > Actinopteri > Characiformes > Erythrinidae > Hoplias > Hoplias malabaricus. Next base: position 213,508 of record NC_089814.1, read on the forward strand.
ATTCTCTTCCGCAGCCCACATGCCAAGCTGCTCGTCTCCTGCTTCAGGAGATTGGTCTTGGACTTTCCTTTGAAACCTGACACACACACACACACACACACACACAGGTTGTGCAGAGTAGCAGACGATCCAGAAACTCTTACAAACACCTTCCATTACACAATGCAAGAGGGTGGATCATATGTCGGCTCTGAACCTTCAGAAATTCTGAACTTTCCTGAAGTGGAATTTCAGTATAGAGTTAGGATGTAAACAATGTCACTTGAGGATACGAAAAGAGGTTCTGAATTTTTCATTGTGGTAGTGATAGGAACCCACCATCTGAGGACTTAATACTTCTGAATTGTTAATGAAGAGCCTCAGATTTTTGAGGCGTTTGTGTTTTCATGATGACACCTAGTTTCCACCATGACTGCAGTCTCTGCAACTGGCCATTTCTCATCACAGAAGTCAGAGTGACTTTATCTGAGAATCTGAAGATGTTTCTGGTCATGTGTATCCACAGGTGTTGTCATACACAGTATAAACATATGGGCATTTTTAACACACAGACACCAAGGACACTAAATAGGCTGAAAATAAATGCTGACCAGCCTTCCACAGGGCGGTTCTCTGCTCATTGTTAGAGTTGAAGGCCTTTGCGAAGCTATGGGACTCCAGCAGACAGTCCAGCAGTTTGAAAAGCTGCTCAGAGGTCAGGTAGCGGTACATTCCCTGGTCCTGCGTCTCCACATGCACATCGGCATCCGGAACATCTCTCTGCATTCAAGACACACACACATTTTATAAATATATACATATATATATTAGGAATGGTCCCTTCTTTGCACTTGATCTAATCTCTGTGTTTTCATACGGCAAGCAGAAGTGTATTTGGCAGCCTATTGTTAACATTTCATTCTTAGTTTTCATGCCTAGTTTTACACTCTGGACCAATAGAGAGTGTTGCCGTATTTTATTTTTGTAAAGAGCGTTTAAAATTCACTTGTGGTGAAATTTGATGTAAATGGTCTTGATGATAATTTGGGTCTTGATCATTTTTAAACCTGGAGTTAAATTAAAGTTTAATAAATATTTATTGTTTAGTGGATTTGGGTCCATTTCATTATATTTGGGATGAAGGGAAAAGTGTAAACTGGATGTTCTGCAGTTCTGTGGCTGGGAAGAAGACAATGTTGCCGATGGTCTGGATGAGCTCCAGCTGCACCACACACTTTATGAGTAATGCTGTAAAGAGCCGCTGCTCCCGGGCTTCTGCAGAAGACACACACACACACAAAAAACACTCTTAGTAAAACCCTCACTATGACTCAGCTGGTCACTTCAGAGCCATGTGACAGTAAACTGATGAGGAATCCAAAGAAGGAGGCATTGTCTACAATGATGTTTCTTCATGTTATGAAGTAATTATGCTGACATCCAGGGGCTTGGATGTATCAGAAATCCTCTACTACATCTTTTCTAAACATGGCTACCTCCATGCTGTGGAGCATAAAGACTTTATCCGATGTGAAACATTTCAAAAAATATTTTCTCTAAAAATACTAGGTTTTACTGGTGAAAGTGGCTCGTTTAAATTGATCAAATAATTACAAAAACATCTTAAGCACGATTTCAAAAGACTGGGAAAAAATGAACTACGAATGTGGCTCCAGTTTTAAGCTGTTAATGAGTCAGGGTCACAATAGCAAAATAACAAAAAGCACACTGCATTAATGCCATGTTTACAGACTTTACAGTGAGTATGTGATTTCTGAATGAAAATCTAGGGTCTGAACTGTAGGGGCGCAGAGCACATTAAATACTGCTGTGGGGTGCTATGACCAGGAGAACAATTTGGAATAATTTAGATTTAAATCAGACAAACTGTAATATCTTATGAACAAATTGTTGTGTATAAGTTAATCACTGATAAATAACAGTAATAATAATAATAATTAGGTCGGGGCAATTTATTGAAAATGAATCGAAATTGACATTCAGAACTTCTAATCGACATAATCTTGTCTCTATACTTTATATCAATAATTTTTAACTGTTTTTTAAAATTATTATTCAGTGTATGTTCATGTACTGTCCCTTCAGAACCAAGCGACCAAGACGTAGTGAATCTGCCCCTATGTGCCACATGGAAGCAACCTAAATGCCGAAGCTGACAATTGAGCAGCGTCTGTGTTTTGGGCGTGCTGTGTTTTGACTAAAACAAAGTCAAAAAGTAAAATGTAATGAATATTATTGGAGCACTTTTACAGCACATGCCTCGTCACTAAACGATAAGGGTCAAAAATACAAATACAATATAATTGTTCATTAATCTTAATCATGGTAAAATGTACCAGTAATTGTGATCTTGATATGCACTAATATCGTCCAGCACTAATAATATATATCCATCCATTATCTGTAACCGCTTATCCAATTCAGGGTCATAGTGGGTCCAGAGCCTACTTGGAATCATTGGGCGCAAGGCAGGAATACGCCCTGGAGGGGGCGCCAGTCCTTCACAGGGCAACACACACACATTCACTCACACCTACGGACACTTTTGAGTCGCCAATCCACCTGCAACGTGTGTTTTTGGACTGTGGGAGGAAACCGGAGCACCCGGAGGAAACCCACGCGGACACGGGGAGAACACACCACACTCCTCACAGACAGTCACCCGGAGCGGGAATCGAACCCACAACCTCCAGGTCCTTGGAGCTGTGTGACTGCGACACTACCTGCTGCGCCACCGTGCCGCAATGTTTATCTTTATTTTATTTTTATTTTTTTTCCACCATTAATGCAGTTCCCTGTCTTTTAGGGATGCAGAAGACCCAGAACAATTTGAAGAGTGCTATTTGAAGGGCTCAAGGTATCTTATAGCCATATTTTATTTGTTCTGTTATGATTTGGGGTGTCACGGTGGAGCAGCAGGTAGTGTCTCTGTCACAGCTCCAGGGTCCTGGAGCTTGTGGGTTCGAGTCCTGCTCCAAGTGACTGTCTGTGAGGAGTGTGGTGTGTTCTCCCTGTGTCTGCATGGGTTTCCTCCAGGTGACTGTCTGTGAGGAGTGTGGTGTGTTCTCCCTGTGTCTGCATGGGTTTCCTCCAGGTGACTGTCTGTGAGGTGTGTGGTGTGTTCTCCCTGTGTCTGCATGGGTTTCCTCCGGGTGACTGTCTGTGAGGAGTGTGGTGTGTTCTCCCTGTGTCTGCATGGGTTTCCTCCAGGTGACTGTCTGTGAGCAATGTGGTGTGTTCTCCCTGTGTCTGTGTGGGTTTCCTCCGGGTGACTGTCTGTGAGCAATGTGGTGTGTTCTCCCTGTGTCTGTGTGGGTTTCCTCCGGGTGACTGTCTGTGAGGAGTGTGGCGTGTTCTCCCTGTGTCTGCATGGGTTTCCTCCGGGTGCTCCGGTTTCCTCCCACAGTCCAAAAACATACATTGGTAGGTGGATTGGAGGCTCAGAAGTGTGGTGTAGGTAGGTGTGAGTGTGTGACTGAATGTGTGTGCTGCCCTGTGAGGGTCTGGCACCCCCTCCGGGGTATATTCCTACCTTGTGCCCAATGATTCCAGGTGGGCTCTAGACCCACCGTGACCCTGAACTGGATAAGCTGTATAATGAATGAATGTTATGATTTGTTTTTCCAAGCCATTCTTTGAGAAAATGATCCTTGTTTGTGCGCTGTGCTTGGAATAAAGGTGATCTGCCCCATTGTTTTAATTTCTTTTATTTTTTAATTCTATTCCCAGAAATGTCTATCCTGCCATGGTAATCAATTGGTTAATCTGACTTTTTATTTTCTTTGATCAGTGTGCACTGATCACATCCCAGAAGAGGTTGAAAACACTAGGAAGAGGACAAGAACACTGGTCTAAACAGGAGGTGATGGCTGTGATGAAACCTCTCAAGCCTCACATAACGAAAGGAAAACTGGCCACAATGGCAGAATGTCAGCGGTGCAAGGATGCTGAGGATCCTGTGTTGAAGGACCGAAGTGCACAAAATATAAGAGACTTTGTTAGAAATAGAGGGATCACATTTTAAAAGGAAAATTCAATTTAATGAAGAATTGCTTCAAGGACATGGGCTTGATTTTTGTTGACTTAGTTCTTTAACAATCTGAGAAAAGTGTGATGTTACACCTGCAGCATGTTAATTAAAGATGTGTTTAATTATTTGTTTGTTGTTATAACTGGAGCTGCAGTTAACGCTAACACAAGCGAGATGCTCATGTCCAGAGTTTGTTGTTTACAGGGACCTGTTCTGCTTAATCACATGTGTCTTTGGAATGCACCTGTTATGTTTGTGTGTGATCAAGTACCAGTAAACCACCTCTGTCCTTATAATACAGTGAAATGCCCTTTTTTGTGTATTGTTAAATCAGTGTCCTGGTAAAGTAGGCATGACCTCACAAACCTCTTGCCATAGGCAGGAGATTTTCAGGATGTCCCCATATACAAGCATGTTGTCAGGTGGACATAGTAAGAGCTTACATTTGTGTAGAAACAAATTAAGGTGATATTTGTGTTCTGTAAAAAGAGAGAATTTTTTGGTGTTTCCAGCAGTGCTGTAGGGCAAAGGGAAAGGTGGGTGCCACTAAACCACATTTTAACTGGTTTGGCAAGGGATGTCCTCATAAGACTTAGACCTGTGTGTGTGTGTGCAGCCTATAATCTCAGTTCAAAGTTTAATCATTCTCCTGCTCCTTAGTAATATTTTTCAACAAAAATTGAGTAGTTTGAAAATGGCGAGTGAGAAGAATACATCACTGAATTCAGGAGTGTTTGAATTTTGAATTAAACGTTAAACAAAGGTGTACAAAGAAGTTTGAAAGCATTTAATACTTTCCTTAGCTCTTGAAAATGATTTTATGTCTTGTTTTTCAAAGAAAAACTGAAATACCTTATGAAAAACTAAAGAAATGGAGTGAGAGCTGTTTCCTGCTTCACTCAGATGTTCACAACTAAGCCATTTTCTATTCTTTGTCTCACAGCTAAATGGTAAACACTGATCCTGGGTCTGTGTGTGCTCAGTTTGGAGAGTATGGCTGTTGTGATTTCTTCAAACCACCAGATGTCACTGTTTTAAGCCTTTAACTCTTCTGGCCAATCAGGATGAAGCTTCAAAACAGCCTCCACCTGTCTGGGACTTGAGTGAATACTAATTGGAGTCAGCTGTGTTGTCTGGGTTCGGTTCAGTTCAGCAGATTTCCCAGCAGTCTTGTTGCTTTCTGAAAATAGGACTTAATTTTGTTGTTATTTTGGCTGTTGTCTTTAGATGAGGCTGAATTTGGGTTCTCTTGTGTAAATGCGTTTTAGAGATTTCTGTTTTATTCATCGCTTGATTGATTTACAATTTTGACACAATGAATGCTGTAAACAAGGGTTGTATGTAGATTGTAAAGTTCATTAGCTCTTTATGAATTGTTTTTAGTTTCATTGGAGATTTGTAGTTTTCTGTTATGATGAAATGTGCTGTTTTTGTTCAGTTTTATTCTGTGGAATCTGTTGGGTTCTGTTTGGAGACTTCCAGGTCTTTGTTGTTTGAAAGGGCTTTTATTTTACCCCAGGTCCATTCAGTAAGGGGCAATAACTGAATCCGTCTGAAGTTAAAAAAGAGACTTTCCATTCAATCCACTCACATCTGAGAGGGCTTGGTTCCAGTCTATGGCCAGTGGGATCCTCTTGAAGAGATTTTGAGCAAGGTCTGTGAGGTAGGTCAGAATCTTTTTTTGCTCTCTTGTGTGTTTGTCACCTCTCATATGAAGAGCCATGGTCCTGGTTTATGGAGGCCACCTGTTTGTTTGGGGCAGGATTAGGAGCTAGATGGTTGCAAGTCTTGGTTCAGGTCTGTGGAGCTAATGGGATTGTTATGGGCATGGATGTTTCTCTCGTATCTCTGTCCTGTCCTGTCCATATGTTCTAGGATCCAGTCCTGGGTTCCTGACTGACTGCATGCCGGATGCCGGAATCTGTGTCCATGGTTTGGCTTCAACCATCAGCTATAAAAGAGAGAGTTTAGTCACACCCGGGAGGAATGGTTCCTCACTCAATTGTTTATCTTTTTTGCTGTTGAAACTCGCTTCGTGTTTGAATTGTTAATTGTTGAATGTTTTTCTGAGTGTTGCCTGTCTGTCATTGTTTACATTTGTAACTAGTACCAGTTGTAGGGAGTGGCTGCCGTTTTGTTTTGGGAACTGGGGTTTGTCTCTGTTTATACACAGCAAGGGAGTAAGGTTAGCACATTGTCTTTCACAGGTTAGTTAGTGTACCTAAAAGTAGTTAGTGTGGGGTTTGTTTGTTGTTTTGGCCTGGGTCACTCCTGAAGTCACTTTCTGGTCACTAAACTGTATCAATCACATCAATACATTTCACAAAACTGTCCTAAGTTGTAGTTTTTTTTGCACTCATCACACTCCGTTATTTCATTTTTTTGTGTTGCGGTCTGCCCTAGACCAGGTCGTAACAGGATCTTTCTAGAATATTGAATTCTATTCCAGGAGACCCTGTTTCTCTGTTGTAAAAGAGGGCCAGTTTGGTCCCATTCCCACACACACACACAAAATCCAATGTTATTGGATTCTGAAGGGCTTTGTTCTGGTCTATGGCAACACTGGTATCTGTCTCAAAGATTGATTCCAACCTGTTGAACCAGCTAAACCCAGTTTTGGAGTTCAGATGCTCTCTGGTGTAAAAAAAAAAAAAAAAAAAAGCCCAATTCCACCTCAAACCCTGTCCCATTTTTTTTCTCTCTCTCTCACACAGGTTTACAGTGTTTATCAGGACACCCTGTAACCATGGTTTTTGAGGACACACCTTTCCTGACATCCTTTTTGTGAAAGTGTATATTTTGTGGTTCTGTTGTATTCATATTATTTAATATGATATTTATACTATTTGTTTTAAGAAAACGAACAGCCTTTTAAATTGTCAAATGGTGTAACCACAAAAAATGACAAATATCTAATATTTCACACCTAGAGTTCATGCAATTGCTTGTAAAATTAGCCATTTATTTTATAATATCCCATAAGAATGTTTTATTATATTTTTTCTAAATTTAGATTTTATGGGATTTTGTGAGACCATGTGCCATTAACATCTTCTTTTACGTGTATTCTTTGACCATGGTAAAAATGGTTTAAACACCCATTATTCCAGTGTAGTAGAGTATTAAATCATAATCCATATTAACTTTTTTGTACAATATTAGTATTTTAGACAAGATACTGGTTACACCAACTGACCACAAACCTTCTACAGCAAAAGAACAAGAATAACTTGTGTTCGATTCTGATTTCAGTTCAGTTCTCATACAATTTCAGTTCGTAAAATGACAGCCATTGTTTTCAAAGAGAGTGAGTGAATGAAGGAGAGAGAGATTGTTAGTGAGAGAGTATCAGACATTGTTTTTTCATTTCTTTCATCACTAAACTGTTTTGATTAAACTTTTAAAAACTGACAACCATCAGTGTGAGTTCCTGTCATCTGATGAGATGTGAACCAATTGTTTCACATTAACATAATAATATAGAGGAAACAGCGTGTCAGAAACTTAAATCTTGAATTATTAAAGGGGTTGAGGATGCCTGTGGTACCTCTACATTTGGCTGCACATAGTCATGATCATGAGGGTTAACTATGGGTTACTGGACAATATGCTGGTCATCTTCGGAAGTGTTAATCAATAGAGGAGTAAGGTTTAAAACATCAGTACCATTTTATTCTCTATATACTGTCTTTGATACTGCTTCCAACTTTCCCTCATCTTTTGTTGTATGTGCACCTTTCCCAATATATATGTACAAAGTACATAATTATTTCCTGAAATAATTATGTATATATTATGTATATATATTGGGTTATGGAGAAACTACTTGGTTTAATGGCACATACATTGGTTTTAAACTGTTGGTTTGTATATATTGGTTTGTTGGTATATATATTGGACTCTCAGTACATACATTGGTTTGTGTGCATGTGTATATCGGTTTGTGGGCATGTATCGGTTTGTGGGCATGTATCGGTTTGTGGGCTTGTATCGGTTTGTGGGCATGCATATATCGGTTTGTGGGCATGCATATATCGGTTTGTGGGCATGCATATATCGGTTGGTGTGTATCGGTTTGTGGGTTTGTATCGGTTTGTGGGCATGTATCGGTTTGTGGGCTTGTATCAGTTTGTGGGCATGTATCGGTTGGTGTGTATCGGTTTGTGGGCATGCATATATCGGTTTGTGGGCATGTATCGGTTGGTGTGTATCGGTTTGTGGGCATGCATATATCGGTTTGTGGGCATGTATCGGTTGGTGTGTATCGGTTTGTGGGCATGTATCGGTTGGTGTGTATCGGTTTGTGGGCATGCATATATCGGTTTGTGGGCATATATCGGTTTGTGGGCGCATATACTGGTTTGTTTATATCGGTTTGTGGGCATATATATATTGGATTCTGCGCTGCATGGTAGAAATTTGCCGTTCAGTGCTGTTCAGCGAGTAGCCTGTTTTGATTGTGCTGCGCGGTTTTAATGAACCTCAGTTTGGACAAACTTCTGACATATTCCAAATAAAACCGAGTGGCCCGGTGACTGAGCTCCGCGATTATAAATACTAAATAAAGGTCATAATAAAGATAATAAAGCTCAGACTAGCCGATTGGATTATGGTCTACAACAATGTGTTTTCTACGACGCTGAACTTAGCTCGTAGATCGCAGATTCGCAGATCCAGATGTTCTTTTCGAGTTGCGCGCGATCCCTGAGCGTTCTGTTCAGCTGCGCGCGCGATCCCTGAGCGTTCTGTTCAGCTGCGCGCGCGATCCCTGAGCGTTCTGTTCAGCGGCACGCGCGATCCCTGAGCGTTCTGTTCAGCGGCACGCGCGATCCCTGAGCGTTCTGTTCAGCGGCACGCGCGATCCCTGAGCGTTCTGTTCAGAGGCACGCGCGATCCCTGAGCGTTCTGTTCAGAGGCACGCGCGATCCCTGAGCGTTCTGTTCAGAGGCACGCGCGATCCCTGAGCGTTCTGTTCAGCTGCGAGCGATCTCTGAGTGGTCTGTTCAGCCCCGTGCGCAATCTCTGAGTGTTCTGTTCAGCCCCGTGCGCAATCTCTGAGTGTTCTGTTCAGCACCGTGCGCAATCTCTGAGTGTTCTGTTCAGCTGCGCGCAATCTAAGTGTTCTGTTCAGCCACGGACGCGATCTCTGAGTGTTCTGTTCAACCGTGCGCGCGATCTCTGAGTGTTCTGTTCAGCCGCGCGCGCGATCTCAGTGTTCTGTTCAGCTGCGCGCGCGATCTCTGGGTGTTCTGTTCAGCTGCGCGCGCGATCTCTGAGTGTTCTGTTCAGCTGCGCGCGCGATCTCTGAGTGTTCTGTTCAGCTGCGAGCGATCTCTGAGTGTTCTGCTCAGCTGCGCGTGCGATCTCTGAGTGTTCTGCTCAGCTGCGCGTGCGATCTCTGAGTGTTCTGCTCAGCTGCGCGTGCGATCTCTGAGTTTTCTGTTCAGCCGCGCGCGCGATCTCTGAGTGTTCTGTTCAGCTGCGAGCGATCTCTGAGTTTTCTGTTCAGCTGCGCGCGATCTCTGAGTGTTCTGTTCAGCCGGGGGCGCGATCTCTGAGTGTTCTGCTCAGCTGCGCGTGCGATCTCTGAGTGTTCTGTTCAGCTGTGCGGGATCTCTGAGTGTTTTGTTCAGCCGCGGGCGCGATCTCTGAGTGTTCTGTTCCACTGCGAGCGATCTCTGTGTGTTCTGTTCAGCTGCGTGTGCGATGTCTGAGTGTTCTGTTCAGCTGCGTGCGATCTCTGAGTGTTCTGTTCAGCTGCGAGCGATCTCTGAGTGTTCTGCTCAGCTGCGCGTGCGATCTCTGAGTGTTCTGTTCAGCTGCGTGCGATCTCTGAGTGTTCTGTTCAACTGCGAGCGATCTCTGAGTGTTCTGTTCAGCTGCGTGCGATCTCTGAGTGTTCTGTTCAACTGCGAGCGATCTCTGAGTGTTCTGTTCAGCTGGGCGGGCGATCTCTGAGCGTTCTGTTCAGCGGCACGCGCGATCTCTGAGCGTTCTGTTCAGCGGCATGCGCTATCTGAGTGTTCTGTTCAGCTGCGAGCGAGATCTCTGAGTGTTCTGTTCAGCTGCGAGCGAGATCTCTGAGTGTTCTGTTCAGCTGCGAGCGAGATCTCTGAGTGTTCTGTTCAGCTGCGTGCGATCTCTGAGTGTTCTGCTCAGCTGCGCGCGAGATCTCTGAGTGTTCTTTTCAGCTGCACGCGCGATCTCTGAGTGTTCTGTTCAGCGGCATGCGCTATCTGAGTGTTCTGTTCAGCTGCGTGCGATCTCTGAGTGTTCTGCTCAGCTGCGCGCGAGATCTCTGAGTGTTCTTTTCAGCTGCGAGCGATGTCTGAGTGTTCTGTTCAGCTGCGAGCGAGATCTCTGAGTGTTCTGTTCAGCTGCGAGCGAGATCTCTGAGTGTTCTGTTCAGCTGCGTGCGATCTCTGAGTGTTCTGTTCAGCTGCGCGCGCGATCTCTGGGTGTTCTGTTCAGCTGCGAGCGATGTCTGAGTGTTTTGTTCAGCTGCGTGCGATCTCTGAGTGTTCTGTTCAGCTGCGCACGCGATCTCTGAGTGTTCTGTTCAGCCGGGGGCGCGATCTCTGAGTGTTTTGTTCAGCCGGGGGCGCGATCTCTGAGTGTTTTGTTCAGCCGCTGGCGCGATCTCTGAGTGTTCTGCTCAGCTGCGCGTGCGATCTCTGAGTGTTCTGTTCAGCTGCGAGCGATCTCTGAGTGTTCTGTTCAGCTGCGCGGGCGATCTCTGAGTGTTCTGTTCAGCTGCGCGGGCGATCTCTGAGTGTTCTGTTCAGCTGCGCGGGCGATCTCTGAGTGTTCTGTTCAGCTGCGCGCGCGATCTCTGAGTGTTTTGTTCAGCTGCTGGCGCGATCTCTGAGTGTTCTGTTCAGCTGCGCGCGCGATCTCTGAGTGTTCTGTTCAGCTGCGAGCGATCTCTGGGTGTTCTGTTCAGCCGCGTGCGCGATCTCTGAGTGTTCTGTTCAGCTGCGAGCGATCTCTGAGTTTTCTGTTCAGCTGCGCGCGATCTCTGAGTGTTCTGTTCAGCCGGGGGCGCGATCTCTGAGTGTTCTGCTCAGCTGCGCGTGCGATCTCTGAGTGTTCTGTTCAGCTGTGCGGGATCTCTGAGTGTTTTGTTCAGCCGCGGGCGCGATCTCTGAGTGTTCTGTTCCACTGCGAGCGATCTCTGTGTGTTCTGTTCAGCTGCGTGTGCGATGTCTGAGTGTTCTGTTCAGCTGCGTGCGATCTCTGAGTGTTCTGTTCAGCTGCGAGCGATCTCTGAGTGTTCTGTTCAGCTGCGCGGGCGATCTCTGAGCGTTCTGTTCAGCGGCACGCGCGATCTCTGAGTGTTCTGTTCAGCGGCATGCGCTATCTGAGTGTTATGTTCAGCTGCGTGTGATCTCTGAGCGTTCTTTTCAGCTGCGCACGATCTCTGATAGTTCTTTTCAGCTGCACGCGCGATCTCTGAGTGTTCTGTTCAGCGGCATGCGCTATCTGAGTGTTCTGTTCAGCTGCGAGCGATCACTGAGTGCTCTGCTCAGCTGCGAGCGATGTCTGAGTGTTCTGTTCAGCTGCGAGCGAGATCTCTGAGTGTTCTGTTCAGCTGCGAGCGAGATCTCTGAGTGTTCTGTTCAGCTGCGTGCGATCTCTGAGTGTTCTGTTCAGCTGCGAGCGATCTCTGAGTGTTCTGCTCAGCTGCGCGTGCGATCTCTGAGTGTTCTGCTCAGCTGCGCGTGCGATCTCTGAGTGTTCTGCTCAGCTGCGCGTGCGATCTCTGAGTTTTCTGTTCAGCCGCGTGCGCGATCTCTGAGTGTTCTGTTCAGCTGCGAGCGATCTCTGAGTTTTCTGTTCAGCTGCGCGCGATCTCTGAGTGTTCTGTTCAGCCGGGGGCGCGATCTCTGAGTGTTCTGCTCAGCTGCGCGTGCGATCTCTGAGTGTTCTGTTCAGCTGTGCGGGATCTCTGAGTGTTTTGTTCAGCCGCGGGCGCGATCTCTGAGTGTTCTGTTCCACTGCGAGCGATCTCTGTGTGTTCTGTTCAGCTGCGTGTGCGATGTCTGAGTGTTCTGTTCAGCTGCGTGCGATCTCTGAGTGTTCTGTTCAGCTGCGAGCGATCTCTGAGTGTTCTGCTCAGCTGCGCGTGCGATCTCTGAGTGTTCTGTTCAGCTGCGTGCGATCTCTGAGTGTTCTGTTCAACTGCGAGCGATCTCTGAGTGTTCTGTTCAGCTGCGCGGGCGATCTCTGAGCGTTCTGTTCAGCGGCACGCGCGATCTCTGAGTGTTCTGTTCAGCGGCATGCGCTATCTGAGTGTTCTGTTCAGCTGCGTGCGATCTCTGAGTGTTCTGTTCAGCTGCGTGTGATCTCTGAGCGTTCTTTTCAGCTGCGCACGATCTCTGATAGTTCTTTTCAGCTGCACGCGCGATCTCTGAGTGTTCTGTTCAGCGGCATGCGCTATCTGAGTGTTCTGTTCAGCTGCGAGCGATCTCTGAGTGTTCTGTTCAGCTGCGAGCGAGATCTCTGAGTGTTCTGTTCAGCTGCGAGCGAGATCTCTGAGTGTTCTGTTCAGCTGCGAGCGAGATCTCTGAGTGTTCTGTTCAGCTGCGTGCGATCTCTGAGTGTTCTGTTCAGCTGCGTGCGATCTCTGAGTGTTCTGCTCAGCTGCGCGCGAGATCTCTGAGTGTTCTTTTCAGCTGCACGCGCGATCTCTGAGTGTTCTTTTCAGCGGCATGCGCTATCTGAGTGTTCTGTTCAGCTGCGTGCGATCTCTGAGTTTTCTGTTCAGCTGCGTGCGATGTCTGAGTGTTCTGTTCAGCTGCGAGCGAGATCTCTGAGTGTTCTGTTCAGCTGCGAGCGAGATCTCTGAGTGTTCTGTTCAGCTGCGTGCGATCTCTGAGTGTTCTGTTCAGCTGCGCGCGCGATCTCTGGGTGTTCTGTTCAGCTGCGCGCGCGATCTCTGGGTGTTCTGTTCAGCTGCGAGCGATGTCTGAGTGTTTTGTTCAGCTGCGTGCGATCTCTAAGTGTTCTGTTCAGCTGCGCACGCGATCTCTGAGTGTTCTGTTCAGCCGGGGGCGCGATCTCTGAGTGTTTTGTTCAGCCGGGGGCGCGATCTCTGAGTGTTTTGTTCAGCCGCTGGCGCGATCTCTGAGTGTTCTGCTCAGCTGCGCGTGCGATCTCTGAGTGTTCTGTTCAGCTGCGTGCGATCTCTGAGTGTTCTGTTCAACTGCGAGCGATCTCTGAGTGTTCTGTTCAGCTGCGCGGACGATCTCTGAGTGTTCTGTTCAGCTGCACGGGCGATCTCTGAGTGTTCTGTTCAGCTGCGCGCGCGATCTCTGAGTGTTTTGTTCAGCTGCTGGCGCGATCTCTGAGTATTCTGTTCAGCTGCGCGCGCGATCTCTGAGTGTTCTGTTCAGCCGCGTGCGCGATCTCTGAGTGTTCTGTTCAGCTGCGAGCGATCTCTGAGTTTTCTGTTCAGCTGCGCGCGATCTCTGAGTGTTCTGTTCAGCCGGGGGCGCGATCTCTGAGTGTTCTGCTCAGCTGCGCGTGCGATCTCTGAGTGTTCTGTTCAGCTGTGCGGGATCTCTGAGTGTTTTGTTCAGCCGCGGGCGCGATCTCTGAGTGTTCTGTTCCACTGCGAGCGATCTCTGTGTGTTCTGTTCAGCTGCGTGTGCGATGTCTGAGTGTTCTGTTCAGCTGCGTGCGATCTCTGAGTGTTCTGTTCAGCTGCGAGCGATCTCTGAGTGTTCTGTTCAGCGGCACGCGCGATCTCTGAGTGTTCTGTTCAGCGGCATGCGCTATCTGAGTGTTCTGTTCAGCTGCGTGCGATCTCTGAGTGTTCTGTTCAGCTACGTGTGATCTCTGAGCGTTCTTTTCAGCTGCGCACGATCTCTGATAGTTCTTTTCAGCTGCACGCGCGATCTCTGAGTGTTCTGTTCAGCGGCATGCGCTATCTGAGTGTTCTGTTCAGCTGCGAGCGATCTCTGAGTGTTCTGTTCAGCTGCGAGCGAGATCTCTGAGTGTTCTGTTCAGCTGCGAGCGAGATCTCTGAGTGTTCTGTTCAGCTGCGAGCGAGATCTCTGAGTGTTCTGTTCAGCTGCGTGCGATCTCTGAGTGTTCTGTTCAGCTGCGTGCGATCTCTGAGTGTTCTGCTCAGCTGCGCGCGAGATCTCTGAGTGTTCTTTTCAGCTGCACGCGCGATCTCTGAGTGTTCTTTTCAGCGGCATGCGCTATCTGAGTGTTCTGTTCAGCTGCGTGCGATCTCTGAGTTTTCTGTTCAGCTGCGTGCGATGTCTGAGTGTTCTGTTCAGCTGCGAGCGAGATCTGAGTGTTCTGTTCAGCTGCGAGCGAGATCTCTGAGTGTTCTGTTCAGCTGCGTGCGATCTCTGAGTGTTCTGTTCAGCTGCGCGCGCGATCTCTGGGTGTTCTGTTCAGCTGCGCGCGCGATCTCTGGGTGTTCTGTTCAGCTGCGAGCGATGTCTGAGTGTTTTGTTCAGCTGCGTGCGATCTCTAAGTGTTCTGTTCAGCTGCGCACGCGATCTCTGAGTGTTCTGTTCAGCCGGGGGCGCGATCTCTGAGTGTTTTGTTCAGCCGGGGGCGCGATCTCTGAGTGTTTTGTTCAGCCGCTGGCGCGATCTCTGAGTGTTCTGCTCAGCTGCGCGTGCGATCTCTGAGTGTTCTGTTCAGCTGCGTGCGATCTCTGAGTGTTCTGTTCAACTGCGAGCGATCTCTGAGTGTTCTGTTCAGCTGCGCGGGCGATCTCTGAGTGTTCTGTTCAGCTGCGCGCGCGATCTCTGAGTGTTTTGTTCAGCTGCTGGCGCGATCTCTGAGTATTCTGTTCAGCTGCGCGCGCGATCTCTGAGTGTTCTGTTCAGCCGCGTGCGCGATCTCTGAGTGTTCTGTTCAGCTGCGAGCGATCTCTGAGTTTTCTGTTCAGCTGCGCGCGATCTCTGAGTGTTCTGTTCAGCCGGGGGCGCGATCTCTGAGTGTTCTGCTCAGCTGCGCGTGCGATCTCTGAGTGTTCTGTTCAGCTGTGCGGGATCTCTGAGTGTTTTGTTCAGCCGCGGGCGCGATCTCTGAGTGTTCTGTTCCACTGCGAGCGATCTCTGTGTGTTCTGTTCAGCTGCGTGTGCGATGTCTGAGTGTTCTGTTCAGCTGCGTGCGATCTCTGAGTGTTCTGTTCAGCTGCGAGCGATCTCTGAGTGTTCTGCTCAGCTGCGCGTGCGATCTCTGAGTGTTCTGTTCAGCTGCGTGCGATCTCTGAGTGTTCTGTTCAACTGCGAGCGATCTCTGAGTGTTCTGTTCAGCTGCGCGGGCGATCTCTGAGTGTTCTGTTCAGCTGCGCGCGCGATCTCTGAGTGTTTTGTTCAGCTGCTGGCGCGATCTCTGAGTATTCTGTTCAGCTGCGCGCGCGATCTCTGAGTGTTCTGTTCAGCCGCGTGCGCGATCTCTGAGTGTTCTGTTCAGCTGCGAGCGATCTCTGAGTTTTCTGTTCAGCTGCGCGCGATCTCTGAGTGTTCTGTTCAGCCGGGGGCGCGATCTCTGAGTGTTCTGCTCAGCTGCGCGTGCGATCTCTGAGTGTTCTGTTCAGCTGTGCGGGATCTCTGAGTGTTTTGTTCAGCCGCGGGCGCGATCTCTGAGTGTTCTGTTCCACTGCGAGCGATCTCTGTGTGTTCTGTTCAGCTGCGTGTGCGATGTCTGAGTGTTCTGTTCAGCTGCGTGCGATCTCTGAGTGTTCTGTTCAGCTGCGAGCGATCTCTGAGTGTTCTGCTCAGCTGCGCGTGCGATCTCTGAGTGTTCTGTTCAGCTGCGTGCGATCTCTGAGTGTTCTGTTCAACTGCGAGCGATCTCTGAGTGTTCTGTTCAGCTGCGCGGGCGATCTCTGAGCGTTCTGTTCAGCGGCACGCGCGATCTCTGAGTGTTCTGTTCAGCGGCATGCGCTATCTGAGTGTTCTGTTCAGCTGCGTGCGATCTCTGAGTGTTCTGTTCAGCTGCGTGTGATCTCTGAGCGTTCTTTTCAGCTGCGCACGATCTCTGATAGTTCTTTTCAGCTGCACGCGCGATCTCTGAGTGTTCTGTTCAGCGGCATGCGCTATCTGAGTGTTCTGTTCAGCTGCGAGCGATGTCTGAGTGTTCTGCTCAGCTGCGAGCGATGTCTGAGTGTTCTGTTCAGCTGCGAGCGAGATCTCTGAGTGTTCTGTTCAGCTGCGAGCGAGATCTCTGAGTGTTCTGCTCAGCTGCGCGCGAGATCTCTGAGTGTTCTTTTCAGCTGCGAGCGATGTCTGAGTGTTCTGTTCAGCTGCGAGCGAGATCTCTGAGTGTTCTGTTCAGCTGCGTGCGATCTCTGAGTGTTCTGTTCAGCTGCGCGCGCGATCTCTGGGTGTTCTGTTCAGCTGCGCGCGCGATCTCTGGGTGTTCTGTTCAGCTGCGAGCGATGTCTGAGTGTTTTGTTCAGCTGCGTGCGATCTCTGAGTGTTCTGTTCAGCTGCGCACGCGATCTCTGAGTGTTCTGTTCAGCCGGGGGCGCGATCTCTGAGTGTTTTGTTCAGCCGGGGGCGCGATCTCTGAGTGTTTTGTTCAGCTGCGGATGTTCTCTGAGTGTTCTGTTCAGTTGCGCGCGATCTCTGAGTGTTCTATTCAGCTGCGGACGATCTCTGAGTGTTCTATTCAGCTGCGGACGATCTCTGAGTGTTCTATTCAGCTGCGGACGATCTCTGAGTGTTCTATTCAGCTGCGGACGATCTCTGAGTGTTCTCTTCAGCTGCGCGCGATCACTGAGTGTTCTGTTCAGCCACGGGCGCGATCACTGAGTGTTCTATTCAGCCGCGCGCACGATCTCTGAGTGTTCTGTTCTGCCGCGCGTGCGATCTCTGAGTGTTCTGTTCAGCTGCGCGCGATCTCTGAGTGTTCTATTCAGCTGCGGACGATCTCTGAGTGTTCTATTCAGCTGCGGACGATCTCTGAGTGTTCTCTTCAGCTGCGCGCGATCTGAGTGTTCTGTTCAGCCACGGGCGCGATCTCTGAGTGTTCTATTCAGCCGCGCGCACGATCTCTGAGTGTTCTGTTCTACAGCTCGCGCGATCTCTGAGTGTTCTGTTCAGCTGCGCGCGATCTCTGTGTGTTCTGTTCTACAGCTCGCGCGATCTCTGAGTGTTCTGTTCACCTGCGTGCGATCTCTGAGAGTTCTGTTCACCTGCGTGCGATCTCTGAGTGTTCTGTTCACCTGCGCGTGCGATCTCTGAGTGTTCTGTTCACCTGCGCGTGCGATCTCTGAGTGTTCTGTTCACCTGCGCGCGATCTCTGAGTGTTCTGTTCAGCTGCGCGCGCGATCTCTGAGTGTTCTGTTCACCTGCGTGCGATCTCTGAATGTTCTGTTCACCTGCGCATGCGATCTCTGAGTGTTCTGTTCACCTGCGTGCAATCTCTGAGAGTTCTGTTCACCTGCGTGCGATCTCTGAGTGTTCTGTTCACCTCCGTGCGATCTCTGAGTGTTCTGTTCACCTGCGTGCGATCTCTGAGTGTTCTGTTCAGCTGCGCGCGCGATCTCTGAGTTTTCTGTTCACCTGCGTGCGATCTCTGAATGTTCTGTTCACCTGCGCGTGCGATCTCTGAGTGTTCTGTTCACCTGCGTGCGATCTCTGAGTGTTCTGTTCACCTGCGTGCGATCTCTAAGAGTTCTGTTCACCTGCGTGCGATCTCTGAGTGTTCTGTTCACCTGCGCGTGCGATCTCTGAGTGTTCTGTTCACCTGCGCGCGATCTCTGAGTGTTTTATTCAGCTGCGCGCGATCTCTGAGTGTTCTGTTCAGCTGCGTGCGATCTCTGAGTGTTCTGCTCAGCTGCGCGCGAGATCTCTGAGTGTTCTTTTCAGCTGCACGCGCGATCTCTGAGTGTTCTTTTCAGCGGCATGCGCTATCTGAGTGTTCTGTTCAGCTGCGTGCGATCTCTGAGTTTTCTGTTCAGCTGCGTGCGATGTCTGAGTGTTCTGTTCAGCTGCGAGCGAGATCTCTGAGTGTTCTGTTCTGTTCTGTTCAGCTGCGAGCGAGATCTCTGAGTGTTCTGTTCAGCTGCGAGCGATCTCTGAGTGTTCTGTTTAGCCGCGGGCGCGATCTCTGTGTGTTCATTGGCTACCCTTAGCTGCTCGCATCAAATTCAAATCACTAATGATGGCCTTCAGAGTATTCACTGGTTCTGCTCCCATCTACCTCAATAGACTCTTAAAACCATACGTTAGCGCCCGCCCTCTCCGTTCCTCAAAGGAGCGCCTACTAACACGACCAACCCTCCGTACAGGTCAGTTGAGGCTATTCTCATCTCTGGTACCACGCTGGTGGAACGAGCTTCCAAGCACTATCAGAGCAACAGAAACCCTCTCTGCATTCAAGAAATCATTGAAAACCCAGCTCTTCCGAGAGTATCTTTTGCACTGAATGTCTTTCTTAATAATGCATTTATTACTTCCTGGCATACTGCACTTAATGTAAGGTATTTTGCATAATTTGTGCTGTAGTTCGAATGTTAGCTCCTCTTTTGTAAGTCGCTTTGGATAAAAGCGTCTGCCAAATGCATAAATGTAAATGTAAATGTTCTGTTCAGCTGCGCGCGGGATCCCTGAGTGTTCTGTTCAGCCGGGGGCGCGATCTCTGAGTGTTCTGTTCAGCTGCGAGCGATCTCTGAGTGTTCTGTTCAGCTGCGTGCGCGATCTCTGAGTGTTCTGTTCAGCTGCGCGCGATCTCTGAGTGTTCTGTTCAGCTGCGGACGATCTCTGAGTGTTCTATTCAGCTGCGGACGATCTCTGAGTGTTCTGGTCTGCTGCGCGTGCGCAATCTCTGAGTGTTCTGTTCAGCCGCGTGCGATCTCTGAGTGTTCTGTTCAGCTGCGCACGCGATCTCTGAGTGTTCTGTTCTGCTGCGCGTGCGGTCTCTGGGTGTTCTGTTCAGCCGCGTGCGCAATCTCTGAGTGTTCTATTCAGCCACGCGCGATCTCTGAGTGTTCTGTTCAGCCGCGTGCGATCTCTGAGTGTTCTGTTCAGCTGCGCGCACGATCTCTGAGTGTTCTGTTCAGCTGCGCGCACGATCTCTGAGTGTTCTGTTCAGCTGCGCGCGATCTCTGAGTGTTCTATTCAGCTGCGGACGATCTCTGAGTGTTCTCTTCAGCTGCGCGCGATCTGAGTGTTCTGTTCAGCCACGGGCGCGATCTCTGAGTGTTCTATTCAGCCGCGCGCACGATCTCTGAGTGTTCTGTTCTACAGCTCGCGCGATCTCTGAGTGTTCTGTTCAGCTGCGCGCGATCTCTGTGTGTTCTGTTCTACAGCTCGCGCGATCTCTGAGTGTTCTGTTCACCTGCGTGCGATCTCTGAGAGTTCTGTTCACCTGCGTGCGATCTCTGAGTGTTCTGTTCACCTGCGCGTGCGATCTCTGAGTGTTCTGTTCACCTGCGCGCGATCTCTGAGTGTTCTGTTCAGCTGCGCGTGATCTCTGAGTGTTCTGTTCAGCTGCGTGCGATCTCTGAGTTTTCTGTTCAGCTGCGTGCGATCTCTGAGTGTTCTGCTCAGCTGCGCGCGAGATCTCTGAGTGTTCTTTTCAGCTGCGAGCGATGTCCGAGTGTTCTGTTCAGCTGCGAGCGAGATCTCTGAGTGTTCTGTTCAGCTGCGAGCGAGATCTCTGAGTGTTCTGTTCAGCTGCGTGCGATCTCTGAGTGTTCTGTTCAGCTGCGCGCGCGATCTCTGGGTGTTCTGTTCAGCTGCGAGCGATGTCTGAGTGTTTTGTTCAGCTGCGTGCGATCTCTGAGTGTTCTGTTCAGCTGCGCACGCGATCTCTGAGTGTTCTGTTCAGCCGGGGGCGCGATCTCTGAGTGTTTTGTTCAGCCGGGGGCGCGATCTCTGAGTGTTTTGTTCAGCTGCGGATGTTCTCTGAGTGTTCTGTTCAGTTGCGCGCGATCTCTGAGTGTTCTATTCAGCTGCGGACGATCTCTGAGTGTTCTATTCAGCTGCGGACGATCTCTGAGTGTTCTATTCAGCTGCGGACGATCTCTGAGTGTTCTCTTCAGCTGCGCGCGATCTGAGTGTTCTGTTCAGCCACGGGCGCGATCTCTGAGTGTTCTATTCAGCCGCGCGCACGATCTCTGAGTGTTCTGTTCTGCCGCGCGTGCGATCTCTGAGTGTTCTGTTCAGCTGCGCGCGATCTCTGAGTGTTCTATTCAGCTGCGGACGATCTCTGAGTGTTCTATTCAGCTGCGGACGATCTCTGAGTGTTCTATTCAGCTGCGGACGATCTCTGAGTGTTCTGTTCACCTGCGTGCGATCTCTGAGTGTTCTGTTCACCTCCGTGCGATCTCTGAGTGTTCTGTTCACCTGCGTGCGATCTCTGAGTGTTCTGTTCAGCTGCGCGCGCGATCTCTGAGTGTTCTGTTCACCTGCGTGCGATCTCTGAGTGTTCTGTTCACCTGCGTGCAATCTCTGAGAGTTCTGTTCACCTGCGTGCGATCTCTGAGTGTTCTGTTCACCTGCGCGTGCGATCTCTGAGTGTTCTGTTCACCTGCGTGCGATCTCTAAGAGTTCTGTTCACCTGCGTGCGATCTCTGAGTGTTCTGTTCACCTGCGCGTGCGATCTCTGAGTGTTCTGTTCACCTGCGCGTGATCTCTGAGTGTTCTGTTCAGCTGCGCGCGATCTCTGAGTGTTCTGTTCAGCTGCGCGCGATCTCTGAGTGTTCTGTTCACCTCCGTGCGATCTCTGAGTGTTCTGTTCACCTCCGTGCGATCTCTGAGTGTTCTGTTCACCTGCGTGCGATCTCTGAGTGTTCTGTTCAGCTGCGCGCGCGATCTCTGAGTGTTCTGTTCACCTGCGTGCGATCTCTGAGTGTTCTGTTCACCTGCGTGCAATCTCTGAGAGTTCTGTTCACCTGCGTGCGATCTCTGAGTGTTCTGTTCACCTGCGCGTGCGATCTCTGAGTGTTCTGTTCACCTGCGTGCGATCTCTAAGAGTTCTGTTCACCTGCGTGCGATCTCTGAGTGTTCTGTTCACCTGCGCGTGCGATCTCTGAGTGTTCTGTTCACCTGCGCGTGATCTCTGAGTGTTCTGTTCAGCTGCGCGCGATCTCTGAGTGTTCTGTTCAGCTGCGCGCGATCTCTGAGTGTTCTGTTCAGCTGCGCGCGCGATCTCTGAGTGTTCTGTTCACCTGCGCGTGCGATCTCTGAGTGTTCTGTTCACCTGCGCGCGATCTCTGAGTGTTCTGTTCAGCCGCGGGCGCGATCTCTGAGTGTTTTGTTCAGCTGCGCGCGCAATCTCTGAGTGTTCTGGTCTGCTGCGCGCGATCTCTGAGTGTTCTGTTCAGCTGCGAGCGATCTCTGAGTGTTCTGTTTAGCCGCGGGCGCGATCTCTGAGTGTTCTGTTCAGCTGCGCACGATCCCTGAGTGTTCTGTTCAGCCGCGGGCGCGATGTCTGAGTGTTCTGTTCACCTGCGCGTGCGATCTCTGAGTGTTCTGTTCACCTGCGCGTGATCTCTGAGTGTTCTGTTCAGCTGCGCGCGATCTCTGAGTGTTCTGTTCAGCTGCGCGCGATCTCTGAGTGTTCTGTTCACCTCCGTGCGATCTCTGAGTGTTCTGTTCACCTCCGTGCGATCTCTGAGTGTTCTGTTCACCTGCGTGCGATCTCTGAGTGTTCTGTTCAGCTGCGCGCGCGATCTCTGAGTGTTCTGTTCACCTGCGTGCGATCTCTGAGTGTTTTGTTCAGCTGCGCGCGCAATCTCTGAGTGTTCTGGTCTGCTGCGCGCGATCTCTGAGTGTTCTGTTCAGCTGCGAGCGATCTCTGAGTGTTCTGTTTAGCCGCGGGCGCGATCTCTGAGTGTTCTGTTCAGCTGCGCACGATCTCTGAGTGTTCTGTTCAGCTGCGCGTGCGATCTCTGAGTGTTCTGTTCAGCTGCGAGCGATCTGAGTGTTCTGTTCAGCTGCGTGCATGATCTCTGAGTGTTCTGTTCAGCTGCGCACGATCCCTGAGTGTTCTGTTCAGCCGCGGGCGCGATCTCTGAGTGTTCTGTTCAGCTGCGTGCATGATCTCTGAGTGTTCTGTTCAGCTGCGCACGATCTCTGAGTGTTCTGTTCAGCTGCACGCGCGATCTCTGAGTGTTCTGTTCTGCTGCGCGTGCGATCTCTGTGTGTTCTGATCTTCTGCGCGCGCGATCTCTGTGTGTTCTGTTCTGCTGCGCGTGCGATCTCTGTGTGTTCTGTTCAGCTGCGCGCGCGATGTCTGAGTGTTCTGTTCTGCTGCGCATGCGATCTCTGTGTGTTCTGTTCAGCTGCGCGTGCGATCTCTGAGTGTTATGTTCAGCTGCGCGCGCGATCTCTGGGTGTTCTGTTCAACTGCGAGAGATCTCTGTGTGTTCTGTTCAGCTGCGCGTGCGATCTCTGGGTGTTCTGTTCAGCTGCGTGCGATCTCTGGGTGTTCTGTTCAGCTGCGCGCGATCTCTGGGTGTTCTGTTCAACTGCGAGAGATCTCTGTGTGTTCTGTTCAGCTGCGCGTGCGATCTCTGAGTGTTCTGTTCAGCTGCGAGCGATCTCTGAGTTTTCTGTTCAGCTGCGAGCGATCTCTGAGTGTTCTGTTCAGCCGCGTGCGATCTCTGAGTGTTCTGTTCAGCTGCGCGCACGATCT
Source organism: Hoplias malabaricus (assembly GCF_029633855.1). Lineage (NCBI taxonomy): Eukaryota > Metazoa > Chordata > Actinopteri > Characiformes > Erythrinidae > Hoplias > Hoplias malabaricus. The sequence continues at coordinate 236,159 of NC_089814.1, forward strand.
CTGAGTGTTCTGTTCAGCTGCGCGCGATCTCTGAGTGTTCTATTCAGCTGCGGACGATCTCTGAGTGTTCTCTTCAGCTGCGCGCGATCTGAGTGTTCTGTTCAGCCACGGGCGCGATCTCTGAGTGTTCTATTCAGCCGCGCGCACGATCTCTGAGTGTTCTGTTCTACAGCTCGCGCGATCTCTGAGTGTTCTGTTCAGCTGCGCGCGATCTCTGTGTGTTCTGTTCTACAGCTCGCGCGATCTCTGAGTGTTCTGTTCACCTGCGTGCGATCTCTGAGAGTTCTGTTCACCTGCGTGCGATCTCTGAGTGTTCTGTTCACCTGCGCGTGCGATCTCTGAGTGTTCTGTTCACCTGCGCGCGATCTCTGAGTGTTCTGTTCAGCTGCGCGTGATCTCTGAGTGTTCTGTTCAGCTGCGCGCGCGATCTCTGAGTGTTCTGTTCACCTGCGTGCGATCTCTGAGTGTTCTGTTCACCTGCGTGCAATCTCTGAGAGTTCTGTTCACCTGCGTGCGATCTCTGAGTGTTCTGTTCACCTGCGCGTGCGATCTCTGAGTGTTCTGTTCACCTGCGTGCGATCTCTAAGAGTTCTGTTCACCTGCGTGCGATCTCTGAGTGTTCTGTTCACCTGCGCGTGCGATCTCTGAGTGTTCTGTTCACCTGCGCGTGATCTCTGAGTGTTCTGTTCAGCTGCGCGCGATCTCTGAGTGTTCTGTTCAGCTGCGCGCGATCTCTGAGTGTTCTGTTCAGCTGCGCGCGCGATCTCTGAGTGTTCTGTTCACCTGCGCGTGCGATCTCTGAGTGTTCTGTTCACCTGCGCGCGATCTCTGAGTGTTCTGTTCAGCCGCGGGCGCGATCTCTGAGTGTTTTGTTCAGCTGCGCGCGCAATCTCTGAGTGTTCTGGTCTGCTGCGCGCGATCTCTGAGTGTTCTGTTCAGCTGCGAGCGATCTCTGAGTGTTCTGTTTAGCCGCGGGCGCGATCTCTGAGTGTTCTGTTCAGCTGCGCACGATCTCTGAGTGTTCTGTTCAGCTGCGCGTGCGATCTCTGAGTGTTCTGTTCAGCTGCGAGCGATCTGAGTGTTCTGTTCAGCTGCGTGCATGATCTCTGAGTGTTCTGTTCAGCTGCGCACGATCCCTGAGTGTTCTGTTCAGCCGCGGGCGCGATCTCTGAGTGTTCTGTTCAGCTGCGTGCATGATCTCTGAGTGTTCTGTTCAGCTGCGCACGATCTCTGAGTGTTCTGTTCAGCTGCACGCGCGATCTCTGAGTGTTCTGTTCTGCTGCGCGTGCGATCTCTGTGTGTTCTGATCTTCTGCGCGCGCGATCTCTGTGTGTTCTGTTCTGCTGCGCGTGCGATCTCTGTGTGTTCTGTTCAGCTGCGCGCGCGATGTCTGAGTGTTCTGTTCTGCTGCGCATGCGATCTCTGTGTGTTCTGTTCAGCTGCGCGTGCGATCTCTGAGTGTTATGTTCAGCTGCGCGCGCGATCTCTGGGTGTTCTGTTCAACTGCGAGAGATCTCTGTGTGTTCTGTTCAGCTGCGCGTGCGATCTCTGGGTGTTCTGTTCAGCTGCGTGCGATCTCTGGGTGTTCTGTTCAGCTGCGCGCGATCTCTGGGTGTTCTGTTCAACTGCGAGAGATCTCTGTGTGTTCTGTTCAGCTGCGCGTGCGATCTCTGAGTGTTCTGTTCAGCTGCGAGCGATCTCTGAGTTTTCTGTTCAGCTGCGAGCGATCTCTGAGTGTTCTGTTCAGCCACGCGCGCGATCTCTGAGTGTTCTGTTCAGCCGCGCACGATCTCTGAGTGTTCTGTTCTGCTGCGAGCGATCTCTGAGTGTTCTGTTCAGCTGCGCGCGATCTCTGAGTGTTCTGTTCAGCTGCGAGCGATCTCTGAGTGTTCTGTTCAGCTGCGAGCGATCTCTGAGTGCTCTCCTCAGCTGCGCGCGATCTGAGTGTTCTGTTCAGCCACGGGCGCGATCTCTGAATGTTCTGTTCAGCTGCAGACGATCTCTGAGTGTTCTCTTCAGCTGCGCGCGATCTGAGTGTTCTGTTCAGCCGCGCGCGATCTCTGAGTGATCTGTTCAGCTGCGCGCGATCTCTGAGTGTTCTGTTCAGCCACGGGCGCGATCTCTGAGTGTTCTGTTTTACGGCACGTGCGATCTCTGGGTGTTCTGTTCACCTGCGTGCGCGATCTCTGAGTGTTCTGTTCAGCTGCGCGCCATCTCTGAGTGTTCTGTTCAGCGGCTTCCGCGATCTGAGTGTTCTGTTCAGCTGCGTGTGATCTCAGAGTGTTCTGTTCAGCGGCTCCCGCGATCTGAGTGTTCTGTTCAGCTGCGCGCGCGATCTCTGAGTGTTCTGTTCACCTGCGTGCGCGATCGCTGGGTGTTCTGTTCACCTGCGTGCGCGATCTCTGAGTGTTCTGTTCACCTGTGTGAGCGATCTCTGGGTGTTCTGTTCACCTGCGTGCGAGATCTCTGAGTGTTCTGTTCACCTGCGTGCGCGATCTCTGAGTGTTCTGTTCAGATGCGCGCGATCTCTGAGTGTTCTGTTCAGCTGCGCGCGATCTCTGAGTGTTCTGTTCAGCTGCGCGCGATCTCTGAGTGTTCTGTTCAGCTGCGTGCGATCTCTGAGTGTTCTGTTCAGCTGCGTGCGATCTCTGAGTGTTATGTTCAGCTGCGCGCGCGATCTCTGGGTGTTCTGTTCAGCTGCGTGCGATCTCTGGGTGTTTTGTTCAGCTGCGCGTGCGATCTCTGAGTGTTCTGTTCAGCTGCGCGAGATGTCTGAGTTTTCTGTTCAGCCGCGCGCGATCTGAGTGTTCTGTTCAGCCGCGGGCGCGATCTCTGAGTGTTCTGTTCAGCCCCGTGCGCAATCTCTGTGTGTTCTGTTCTGCTGCGCGTGCGATCTCTGTGTGTTCTGTTCAGCTGCGCGCGCGATCTCTGAGTGTTCTGTTCAGCTGCGCGTGCGATCTCTGAGTGTTCTGTTCAGCTGCGCGTGCGATCTCTGAGTGTTCTGTTCAGCTGCGCACGATCTCTGAGTGTTCTGTTCTGCTGCGCGCGATCTCTGAGTGTTCTGTTCAGCTTCGCGCACGATCTCTGAGTGTTCGGTTCAGCTGCGCACGTGATCACTGAGTGTTCTGTTCAGCTGCGCACGTGATCTCTGAGTGTTCTGTTCAGCTGCGTGCGATCTCTGAGGGTTCTGTTCTGCTGCGTGTGCAATGTCTGAGTGTTCTGTTCTGCTGCGTGTGCGATGTCTGAGTGTTCTGTTCTGCTGCGTGTGCAATGTCTGAGTGTTCTGTTCTGCTGCGTGTGCGATGTCTGAGTGTTCTGTTCAGCCGCGTGTGCGATCTCTGGGTGTTCTGTTCAGCTGCGTGCGATCTCTGGGTGTTCTGTTCAGCTGCGTGCGATCTCTGGGTGTTCTGTTCAGCTGCGTGTGATGTCTGAGCGGTCTGTTCAGCTGCGTGTGCGATCTCTGAGTGTTCTGTTCAGCTGCGTGCGATCTCTGAGCGGTCTGTTCAGCTGCATGCGACGTCTGAGCGTTCTGTTCAGCTGCGTGCGACCTCTGAGCGTTCTGTTCAGGTGCGTTTGATCTGAGTGTTCTGTTCAGCTGCAAGCCCAATCTCTGAGTGTTCTTTTCAGCTGCACGCGCGATCTGAGTGTTCTGTTCTGCTGCGTGTGCGATGTCTGAGTGTTCTGTTCAGCTGGGTGCGCGATCTCTGAGTGTTCTTTTCTTACTGCGCGAGCCATCTCTGAGTGTTCTGTTCAGCTGCACGCGCGATCTTTGAGTGTTCTGTTCAGCTACGCGCGATCTCTGAGTGTTTTTTTCGAGCTGCGTGTGCGATCTCTGAGTGTTCTTTTCGTGCTGCTCGCGGCATCTGAGTGTTATTTTCGAGCTGCGCGCGCCATCTCTGAGTGTTCTGTTCAGCTGCGCGCGCCATCTCTGAGTTTTCTGTTCAGCTGCGCGCGCAATCTCTGAGTGTTCTGTTCAGCTGCGCACGCGATCTCTGAGTGTTCTGTCAGCAGGAGCTGTAGCCGAGATGTTACTGTGCTGTACCCTTTTTTCCCGTCACAGTAATACCGGATGTATGTCACAGCGGCTACTGTGCCGGTACACCCAGCAGCACAGCGGCTACTGCCTGTACACACAGCAGAACAGCGGCTACTGTGCCGGTACACCCACCAGAACAGCGGCTACTCTGCCGGTACACACAGCAGAACAGCGGCTACTGTGCCGGTACACCCACCAGAACAGCGGCTACTGTGCCGGTACACAAAGCCGAACAGCGGGTAATTAAATTAAATGTTGGATGTGTTTGTGTGTTAAAGTGTTGTGATTTTTATTGTACATGGCGTGACCAATTACCACGAACATCATCCATGGTCCAAATTATCCAATGTTCAACACTTTATATTCCTGTAGTCATGAAAAGTGCATTTTCTATAAAAAAAATCTACTAGGTAACATTTTTCTATTTTAATTGTTTTAATTACATTTTAGAATACACAGATAATATTATGACCACAATATTTCTGTCCATTCTCTCAACTTCACTGACCATACAGCAGCCCTTTGTTCTACAGTTACAGACTGCAGTCCATATGATGCTTTGGAAACTTTTTTGACCCCTTTCATCCTTCAATGGGCAGATCCCTACCAGGTGTTGTTGCAATAGTACAGAGCCTGTAGTAGCAACGTCACAGTGTTTTTGAAGGTGCAATTTAAGAAAAAATCCCTAATGTTGCTTTAATTTAATTACCATTAATGGTATTTTTCCTCCTTATCCATATCAATCCTCCACATATATAGTGATTTAAATGTTGCATGAGGCGGGTTGTGTATTTTCTTTTGAATGTTTCCCACACGGAGTTTACTGTGCACCACCTTTCCAAATCAGAGACGCCACTCGTGATCATGTAAGGTAAGTTAGGCCGTGTCCACATGTACTGTTAGGCAATGTTATTTTTACTTTTTGTTTCAGTAATTAGCTATACTGACTATGTTTATCGGGAAAACAGGCAAAAGTACAGAATTTGCGTCAGTGACAGAACTCAAAGAAAAAGCAAACGATTCACAATGTCCATACTGCACGAAGACGACGGCATGCTCAGATCGACATCTCTCTTCCAAACATTTGAAATTTGCCATATATTACACACATAATAATGAAGGTAAGCATTTGCTATTGTATACTTTGCTATGAGAGTTCAGAGATAATCACCACAAATGTAAATAAAAGGTTTTGTATCGTTGTGTAAATCTCATTAGCTATTGTGTTATTACATTAAGGTTACATTTAAGTTTGTGTTGTCCTTTATGGATGAACTAAACACTCCATACACGCATTTTTACGTGTCAGCAGCATGTCAACTTTCAGGTATATTCAGTATAACTATTTTATTATTAATTATTAAATATGAATTATCGCATTGATAAATATAAGACCATAGCTCTACTATTGTATCAATGAATCATTATTTAATGATAGAACAAGCATTATTTTCAGATTTTATAAAAATTCTAAACGAATGCTAGTTAATGCTAGTTCTTGTTTCATGTATTATACTTAATGATTAATTGTTACATTACCTAACCATTTAGTATGGCTTATTAAGTATTGTAAATTAATGTACCCTTATTGTAAATTGTTCATGAGATTTTTAGTAACACAAAAAATAATAAAATTTGTTATAAGTAATCTACAGAGTTCAACTGTCCACATTATATGGAGGGTTAAATTATATAGGATAACGCTGGGGTTCCAAAACAAACTTTGTAATGTTACACGGAAAATCAGTGCTACCTTGATGAATAACAGTGACGTACTCAAAACCAGAGGCAGTAGGGGGAAAATGTTCAAAACATATCACCTAAGAAGATTCATAGCACATATGTAAATTTATTTGATGTTCAGACATTCATCAAACATATGTGTTGAGTAAAAAAAGAACACTGTTCGCTTTATATGGATGGTTAAAGTGTATATCTGATGTTAACCTGAGAATTTACTGAACATGAAACAGGTATAATACAGTTATAGACATGATTCTGACACCATTCTGTACCTGGAGTTTAACTGGATTAGTTTTTGAATAAGGCAAGTGTTAGGATTAGAGCCAGGTGTGTGGTAGGGTCACAAATATGTTTTGGGTTCAGGTTAAGTTTAAGGTAAGGTAGGGGTTTGCTTTATAGAAGTACCATATTTATAAAATATTTCATATAACATATTTACAATAAATTTACTTAATATGTCAGGATATTTATTTCAGTGTATTCAATGTATTGCTTTTGTCAATCCTGCTACCTCACTGATATGTTTTAACGTGGTACTAATCTGTGAAGAGTTTATCATTCATAACAACCACTCAAAATCAGAGGTTATTGTACTGTTAGATATGCAAGTCAATGTTCATATTTGTAAAAGACTATGAGACCCTTTAGGTATCAAGCTTTGCACACTCACTAACACTGAATATTTTACACTCTCATAAACATTATGAAACCTCTTATACACTACCAAAACTGTTACACTGATATATGTATGTATACACTGAGTCAGTTTGATATTGGGCGTAAGAGGATTCATAGTGTGAGTAAGTGTTTTGGTGTATAATATGTTCGATAATGTTTGTGATTGTATATAATACTCAGTGTGAGACAGTGTGTTAGTGAGTGTAAGAGGATAGGATAATGTATGTGAGACTGAAATTTGAATATTGGCCTAAAGGGCCTCTCATATTATATTCTGACATATGACTTCCTTTCAGAGAAATTTACAATACCATGCTTGTGTGCAGAGGTGAAGGATTCCATAAGAAGCCATTGGCATTGCCCCTGGTGTGGGAAAATTATTCTTAAACATGTAAATTTTCAAGTTCATTTAAATTCTTATGATAAGATTTCCTTATAAAACACATTTTTCATTGCTGACCTAAAAATGATTTAATAATTAATTATTACATTACGTACCACCAACTAAACCTTTCATACAAATTGCAGCCTGTTCAACTAAAAAGGCAGAAGAAGCAGGTAAGTTTTCTTTTCTACATGTTAAAACATATGTTTAAGTACTGCGCTTGCAAATCAAGAAAAATGTTGGTCTTAAATACTAATGTTGGCAGAAGAAATGTAAGATAGCAAGTCATACACTAAATGTTAAAGCTACTACAGTTTAAGAAATCAGTTTAACACTGATTCCTTGTAATAAATGGCCACATGTTAAGTTTTATAGAGGCTTTACCTTATGTCAGAATGTATAATATGTAATCTATGATGTATAAACTTCCAAAATTATTTTTGAAGAATGTCGGCTTTATTATTTAAGGGTTTTGTAGAGAACAAAAAGTTTTGAATGCAGTATTTGAAATTACTTTGTAAGTTCAACATTAGTTCACAATTATAAATTCATTTTATAGGCCTTGTTGATTCTGTGTTTTCATAGTAAGAAGTAATCCTGTTTCATTAAAACACTTGAGCAGTTAGCTCTGATTTAGATCTAAAAGATTACCACAGATGTCATCATCATAATCATCATCATATTCTTCTTTGCTGCTTAATCCATTTCAGGGTGTCTATGAGCACAGATGTGATTGGGTTTAATATTTTTGAATGTTTTAGGAAATAAAATATTAACTTTTGTGAGAAAAACTCAAGATTGCCAAAACAAATTTGTAAGAAGAAAATCTGCACATAGCACATATGTAATTTTTTGATGTTCAGACATTCATCAAACATAAATATTTGTTGAGTAAAATCCCTATACATTACTTTTAGTTATGAAGCAGTTTGGAATCATTTTATCTAATATTTTTGATAAATTGATAATACAGTCCTGAAACATATGAACACTACATAAATGTTGCTAAAATAACTAAAATAATAATAATAATAATAATAACAACAATAATAATGTTATGGAAAGATTACATTTAATAGATTAAATATTTTACATCCTTGATAAAACAAGCCTTTTGTGAAAATGTGTTAATATGAAATGATTATAAACAAATTACTCTTACTGTGAGTACATTTACTCAGCTTTTTAATCTGTTTAGTCATTCTAAAAACGAATGTTTTTTTTTTTTTAAATTCATTAATTATATTACTTTTTGCTTTAAGTTGTTCATGGGAAACTGACATAACCAGACAAGTCCTAAGTCAGCTGGTGTGGAATGATCCTGAAGTCTTTGAGCTTCGTTGACAAAAAAAAACATATCATTTTAAGTGTGACATTATGCGTAAAAAGTCACTTACAAAAAGTTTCAGACAATTAGTCCCAAGAAAGTTTTGAAACCTGCTGTGAACATAACACCCTTCAAGTATATGGGATTATTCCACCAATGCCTTTTAAGCATATGACTATGACTTTTTTAAACACGGCAGTGGCAGAACAACTTAACCGAGAACTGGCCTCAAGTCTGTATTTTCTTTGTAATATGAAAGACAGGCATTTTATGTTTTCCTTAAGACTGATATTTCACCTGCATAACCAGAAATTCAAAGAAGACATGATGAGAATTTCATTGGACCAATTGGAAGTAGATAGCGGAAGTGGAAGACTTGGTATTTCTGAAAAAGGTTTGTACATTTTATTTGCTTTTTCATAATTTGAATCAGTAAAAGTTAAAGAAATAGTTTTAATTATAATTGGCAGCAAGTGCAGTCTAGAAAGAGGGGGTAAATGAAGGCATGGAAATGATAGAGTTGCCCCAAGAAGAAGAGAACAAAAAGAGCTGCCAGCACTTTTCAGTTGGTCTTTTTCAAATAGACCAATAAAAGAGGTAAGTTAATTTTTTTGTTATATTAATAAAGTACGTTGTACAATACGTGCTTTTAGAAATGTTGTAATGTCTATAATGTTTAGGAAAAATTAGCAGTCCTTTTTGCTGAACAAAGGAGGAGCATCTAACCTTAATAAGGATTGGAAACTGCACCGTCAACCTTCATGATCTAAAGTGTTTGTGCCCCCCTGAAATAATGAATACCAAGAAGCAGTAATTAGGAAAAATCAGAATGCCTTGGCTGACGGATAACGTGAGTATTAATATCACAAGTGCTCTCTATACTTAACAGAAATCAACTCAAAAAATATTAATTGAGCTTGCTTTTCTCACAGGTAGTAGACACCAGACTTTCTCAGCTGGTTGAAGGAGCACAGAATATACATTTTTCTAACTTATATATTATTGTTGTGATTATGAATTTCTGCAGAATAAACAATTGAGGACCAGGACAAGGAATTGTTATGGTATATATTTTTTTCATTCCACCTTACAAATAAAGCATAAACTTTTGTTTCTGGATCTTGTTTGTTGGATATTATTTGGTACTGCTTTTTAACTACTTAGTATCACTGAGTAGGCTACACAGTGGAAATATGGGTAGCCTCATTGTTCTTAAGCTTTAATATTAACTAAAGATTTATAAATCCCTGCTGTCAACAAACATTAAATGTACTCATTTAAATGTGAAGTTTGTTTATTCTAATGTTTACTCAAAAGGATTGTCTTCAGAAATTATTTCAGAAGCTTGGTTTTGGACAAATTCATATGCTGCATCCACAACTAAGAGTTTTACTTTTATTATAATGGTCTTTATTCCCAGTAAGGCATTTCAGAACGTTTGGGACTTGAGCTCTTGGAATCAGTCAGATTCAGATAACTGTGGGGTATTTGTTTGCGCGGTAGGCACCTATCACGGATTGTTACATCATATGTACTATGTGAATATGCCACTCCAAATGTTTCCTTATGTTAAAATAGATGGCTGAATTGGAAGTGAGGAATATCAAAGCTGCAAATGAAACTGTTTCAGAAACAACTGCTTCACCTGCATGAATATTATGCAGCTTCATTAGCAGCAGAAGCTATTCTGCCTGTAAGTTGATGATTAGTTTATTTATATAACCAGCATCTTCAATTAAAATTCCATGCTCTGCCACCCAGTAATAATTTTTTAATCATTTTTTTATTACAGACACTTGCAACAGGTGACACAGTTTGCTTGGCTGGCAAAATGTATGCATGCACGTACCAGAGTATGTCTGGACAGAAAGGAGAGAGGTACATTCTACATACTCCTTAACACTTTATTTTAATTCAGATGTTTAGGTCAAATTTGTGTTTTGACTAATTTAATTTAATTGTGAACTTATTTAGATCCCTGTATCCAGATGTTTCTAAATTTACCTGGGTACAGTGTGACGTATGTGAAAACTGGCTTCATACAGACTGTGCAGGTGTACAGCAAGAAAACCTTCAGGATACAAGTTTTAAATGTGGATGTGACATACCTTCGCCTTACCCATATACAAAGTATGTGACCAATCTATGTTGTATTTTACAAATGACAAATTCTACAAACCAATTATACTGGCCAAAGCAGCCATTTAGTGAATTTACATATGTTTACTTCCAGTCTCCTCTCAGTCCTGAAAGAGAAGGGTTTGAGAGTCTTGATCAGTGATGAAGAAATCCAGGTAATTCTTCTTTGTTTTCTAATAAATATAATTTATTTTTCTTTTTTTTTTTATTTACTGCTGTGCCTTTGATGTACAGTTCTGTTGAGTTATGCTTGAGGAATATCTGAGTGCATAAAGAATTGCTCTGAGTGCAGGAGCAAAAATAAAATCATACCCAGTGTTCCTTTAATTCAGTTATTCCAAAATATGTTTTAAAAAGAAATATATTATGATAAGGTGCACTATATATGTGGATGTCCACTTTTAATTAGCAAATTCACCAAATATTAACATTCACAGGTGTTCAGTTGTGTGCAGACAGCTTGTAAAATCTCCATAGAAGAGTGGATAGGATAGATTCAAGAAATAAATGCATATCAGAATTGTTCTTTTGCTAATCATACAATTATATTTTCAATAGGAGTTACATAGACAACTATTCAGTGGCAAAAAGAAGTCAGGGCAAATGTTCCTGTGGAGCCATCCCAACAAATGTATGAAGCTTCGGACCATACTTAGACCTAGACTATCTAAATTTAGTACAGAACGGGTGAGACATATTAGGTTTTCTTACTTTTGCTCTTCTCCATATTTCCAAAATAAATCTTGTACAATTTAAAGTACTGTTTGTACATATTTATGTGTATATTTTTTCCAGATTGATGAGATGTATAAAATAATCCACACTGCTTTAGGCATGGACAAGAAGGACCTTGGAAGTGTTGACATTATTCTAGATGTTATGCTGCCAGAGGTAGGGAATTCAATAATGCTATAGTATGAATCATTACAATAGAATTGGTACCTTAACAACAATTGGATAAAATACTGCTAAATGTTATTATTAACGACTATTAATTTTATATTTACTACCACTGCAGGTGACTCTTAAAATATTGAACAAGCATGAAGGCTTCTATCGATACCAAAGAGAGGTGTCTCTTGCTACTCCAGGTGTCATTATTTGAATAAGAATGACAAAGGCTGCTTGATACATAAGCTTTATTGTAAAAGGTTATTCAAGTTTTATTTGTTACTTTTTGTTATATGTATATTGAGAGAAAATCCCAGTTTCGTGAGTTCTCATATCTAAGCTTTGGGATGAGATAGGCTGAAAATAATCACACCCCTGTGTAAGTCAGGGAATCCTTAATCAACAACGTTAGTTTGGAGGAGATCTGAGTTGGTCAAAAATTTTGTCTAAAAAACACAAAGGGTATTAGTATTTTTTTTAGTTAAAATCATGACCTCTTCAGATCTTTTTCAAACCCACACAGTGTGTCAGGGAGGTTCTGGCGAAGACAGTGGTGTGGTTATTTTCGCTCTACCACATCCCAAAGCTGAGATATGGGGATCTCTTCTAGTCCATAAAATGTATAACTGCATATATCAAGATGGCATTCCTATTTCCAGTGAAGCTAGGTAAACACATGAGTAGAGGGGTGCAATCAGAAAAGCCTCCTCAATCCAATATGTCCTACATTGAATTTGTATTTGGTCAGGGGGTCTCAGTTCTAATAAATTAAAGAAGATATAAAATGTGAGACTTAGGGATGTCAGAAGAAGCCTCATCATTGCAATATATTCAACACCAATTAACCTATTGAGAGAAAATCGAAGTTACATCAGTTCTCATATCTCAGCTTTGGGATGAGATAGGCTGAAAATAATCACACCCCTGTGTAAGTTAGGGCCTCCTTAATCAACAACTTGAGTTTGGAGGAAATCTGACTCTGTGAAAAATTTAGTCTAAATAAACACAAAGGAGTTTTTTTTAGACAAAATTTTTGACCGTCTCAGATTTTTTCCAAACTCATGATGTTGATTGAGCAGGTCCTGACTTACACAGGGGTGTGATTATTTTCAGCCTATCTCATCCCAAAGCTGAGATATGAGGACTAACGTAACTAGGATTTTCGCTCAGTATGTTTATTGGTGTTGAATATATTAGAATTAAATTTATGAGCTTGTTATACGTCCAATAAAGCAAAATACAGATGCAATGTAGGATATATTGGACTGACTAGGCTTTTCTGATCGCACCCTTCTACTCATGTGTTTACCTAGCTTCAATGGAAGTAGGAATCCCATCATGAAATTAATTTGCAGTTATACATTTTATGCAGCACAACATGTCCCTATATCTCAGCTTTGTGATGTGGTAGGGCAAAAATTACCACACCACTGTCTTCGTCAGGACCTACCTGACACACGGTGTGGGTTTGAAGAAGATCTGAGAAGGTCACATATTTTACCCAAAAGAGCACTAAAGGGTACCCCTTTGTGTTTTTTTAGACAAAATTTTTGACCGTCTCAGATTTCTTCCAAATGTTGATTGAGCAGGTCCTGACTTACACAGGGGTGTGATTATTTTCAGCCTATCTCATCCCAAAGCTGAGATATGAGGACTAACGTAACTGGGATTTTCTCTCAATAGGTTTGTTGGTGTTGAATATATTGGAATTAAATTTATGAGTTTGTTATACGTCCAATAAAGCAAAATACAGATGCAATGTAGGTTATATTGGACTGACTAGGCTTTTCTGATCGCACCCTTCTAGTCATGTGTTTACCTAGCTTCACTGGAAGTAGGAATCCCATCATGAAATTTACAGTTTTACATTTTATGCAGCAAAACATGTCCCTATATCTCAGCTTTGGGATGTGGTAGGGCAACAATTACCACACCACTGTCTTCGTCAGGACCTCCCTGACACACGGTGTGGGTTTGAAGAAGATCTGAGGAGGTCACATTTTTCACCCAAAAAAACACTACCCCTTTGTGTTTTTTTAGACAAAATTTTTGACCGTCTCAGATTTCTTCCAAACTCACAATGTTGATTGAGCAGGCCCTGACTTACACAGGGGTGTGATTATTTTCAACCTATCTCATCCCAAAGCTGAGATATGAGGACTAACGTAACTGGGATTTTCTCTCAATAGGTTTATTGGTGTTGAATATTTTGGAATTAAATTTATGAACTTGTTATACGTCCAATAAAGCAAAATACAGATGCAATGTAGGTTATATTGGACTGACTAGGCTTTTCTGATCGCACCCTTCTACTCATGTGTTTACCTAGCTTCACTGGAAGTAAGAATCCCATCATGAAATTTAAAGTTATACATTTTATGCAGCACAACATGTCCCTAAATCTCAGCTTTGGGATGTGGTAGGGCAAAAATCACCACACCACTGTCTTCGTCAGGACCTCCCTGACACACGGTGTGGGTTTGAAGAAGATCTGAGGAGGTCACATTTTTCACCTAAAAAAAAAAACTAAGGGGTACCCCATTGTGGTTTTTTAGACTAAATTTTTGACCGTCTCAGACTTCTTCCAAACTCACGATGTTGATTGAGCAGGTCCTGACTTACACAGGGGTGTGATTATTTTTAGCCTATCTCATCCCAAAGCTGAGATATGAGGACTAACGTAACTGGGATTTTCTCTCAATAGGTTTGTTGGTGTTGAATATTTTGGAATTAAATTGATGAGCTTGTTATACGTCCAATAAAGCAAAATACAGATGCAGTGTAGGTTATATTATACTGACTAGGCTTTTCTGATCACACCCTTCTACTCATGTGTTTACCTAGCTTCACTGAAAGTAAGAATCCCATCATGAAATTTATAGTTATACATTTTATGCAGCACAACATGATCCTATATCTCAGCTTTGGGATGTGGTAGGGCAACAATTACCACACCACTGTCTTCGTCAGGACCTCCCTGACACACGGTGTGGGTTTGAAGAAGATCTTAAGAGGTCACATTTTTCACCCAAAAAAAAACCACTAAGGGGTACCCCTTTGTGTTTTTTTAGACTAAATTTTTGACCGTCTCAGATTTCTTCCAAACTCACAATGTTGATTGAGCAGGTCCTGACTTACACAGGGGTGTGATTATTTTTTAGCCTATCTCATCCCAAAGCTGAGATATGAGGACTAACGTAACTGGGATTTTCTCTCAATAGGTTTATTGGTGTTGAATATATTGGAATTAAATTTATAAGCTTGTTATACGTCCAATAAAGCAAAATACAGATGCAATGTAGGATATATTGGACTGACTAGGCTTTTCTGATCGCACCCTTCTACTCATGTGTTTACCTAGCTTCACTGGAAGTAAGAATCCCATCATGAAATTTACAGTTATACATTTTATGCAGCACAACATGTGCCTATATCTCAGCTTTGGGATGTGGTAGGGCAACAATTACCACACCACTGTCTTCGTCAGGACCTCCTAGACACACGGTGTGGGTTTGAAGAAGATCTGAGGAGGTCACATTTTTCACCCAAAAAAACACTAAGGGGTACCCCATTGTGGTTTTTTAGACTAAATTTTTGACCGTCTCAGACTTCTTCCAAACTCACGATGTTGATTGAGCAGGTCCTGACTAACACAGGGGTGTGATTATTTTCAGCCTATCTCATCCCAAAGCTGAGATATGAGGACTAACGTAACTGGGATTTTCTCTCAAAAGGTTTATTGGTGTTGAATATATTGGAATTAAATTTATGAGCTTGTTATACGTCCAATAAAGCAAAATACAGATGCAATGTAGGATATATTGGACAGACTAGGCTTTTCTGATCGCACCCTTCTACTCGTATGTTTACCTAGCTTCACCGCGAGTAGGAATCCCATCATGAAATTTACAGTTATACATTTTATGCAGCACAACATGTGCCTATATCTCAGCTTTGGGATGTGGTAGAGCAACAATTACCACACCACTGTCATCGTCAGGACCTCCCTGACACACGGTGTGGGTTTGAAGAAGATTTGAGGAGGTCACATTTTTCACCTAAAAAAAAAAAACACTAAGGGGTACCCCTTTGTGTTTTTTTTAGACTAACTTTTTAACCGTCTCAGATTTCTTCCAAACTCACAATGTTGATTGAGCAGGTCCTGACTTACACAGGGGTGTGATTATTTTTTAGCCTATCTCATCCCAAAGCTGACATATGAGGACTAACGTAACTGGGATTTTCTCTCAATAGGTTTATTGGTGTTGAATATATTGGAATTAAATTTATAAGCTTGTTATACGTCCAATAAAGCAAATTACAGATGCAATGTAGGATATATTGGACGGACTAGGCTTTTCTGATCGCACCCTTCTACTCATGTGTTTACCTAGCTTCACTGGAAGTAAGAAACCCATCATGAAATTTACAGTTATACATTTTATGCAGCACAACATGTCCCTATATCTCAGCTTTGGGATGTGGTAGAGCAACAATTACCACACCACTGTAATCGTCAGGACCTCCCTGACACACGGTGTGGGTTTGAAGAAGATTTGAGGAGGTCACATTTTTCACCTAAAAAAAAAAAACACTAAGGGGTACCCCTTTGTGTTTTTTTTAGACTAACTTTTTAACCGTCTCAGATTTCTTCCAAACTCACAATGTTGATTGAGCAGGTCCTGACTTACACAGGGGTGTGATTATTTTTTAGCCTATCTCATCCCAAAGCTGACATATGAGGACTAACGTAACTGGGATTTTCTCTCAATAGGTTTATTGGTGTTGAATATATTGGAATTAAATTTATAAGCTTGTTATACGTCCAATAAAGCAAATTACAGATGCAATGTAGGATATATTGGACGGACTAGGCTTTTCTGATCGCACCCTTCTACTCATGTGTTTACCTAGCTTCACTGGAAGTAAGAATCCCATCATGAAATTTACAGTTATACATTTTATGCAGCACAACATGTCCCTATATCTCAACTTTGGGATGTGGTAGAGCAACAATTACCACACCACTGTAATCGTCAGGACCTCCCTGACACACGGTGTGGGTTTAAAGAAGATCTGAGAAGGTCACATTTTTCACCTAAAAAAAAACACTAAGGGGTACCCCTTTGTGTTTTTTTAGACTAAATTTTTGACCATCTCAGATTTCTTCCAAACTCACGATGTTGATTGAGCAGGTCCTGACTTACACAGGGGTGTGATTATTTTCAGCCTATCTCATCCCAAAGCTGAGATATGAGGACTTACGTAACTGGGATTTTCTCTCAATAGGTTTATTGGTGTTGAATATATTGGAATTAAATTAATAAGCTTGTTATACGTCCAATAAAGCAAAATACAGATGCAATGTAGGATATATTGGACTGACTAGGCTTTTCTGATCGCACCCTTCTACTCATGCGTTTATCTAGCTTCACTGGAAGTAAGAATCCCATCATGAAATTTACAGTTATACATTTTATGCAGCACAACATGTCCCTATATCTCAGCTTTGGGATGTGGTAGGGCAACAATTACCACACCACTGTCTTCGTCAGGACCTCCCTGACACACGGTGTGGGTTTGAAGAAGATCTGAGGAGGTCACATTTTTCACCCAAAAAAACACTAAGGGGTACCCCTTTGTGTTTTTTTAGACTAAATCTTTGACCGTCTCAGATTTCTTCCAAACTCACGATGCTGATTAAGCAGGTCCTGACTCACACAGGGGTGTGATTATTTTCAGCCTATCTCATCCCAAAGCTGAGATATGAGGACTAACGTAACTGGGATTTTCTCTCAATAGGTTTATTGGTGTTGAATATATTGGAATTAAATTTATGAGCTTGTTATACATCCAATAAAGCAAAATACAGATGCAATGTAGGTTATATTGGACTGACTAGGCTTTTCTGATCGCACCCTTCTACTCATGTATTTACCTAGCTTCACTGGAAGTAGGAATCCCATCATGAAATTTACAGTTATACATTTTATGCAGCACAAAATGTCCCTATATCTCAGCTTTGGGATGTGGTAGGGCAACAATTACCACACCACTGTCTTCGTCAGGACCTCCCAGACACACGGTGTGGGTTTGAAGAAGATCTGAGGAGGTCACATTTTTCACCCAAAAAAACACTAAGGGGTACCCCATTGTGGTTTTTTAGACTAAATTTTTGACCGTCTCAGACTTCTTCCAAACTCACGATGTTTATTGAGCAGGTCCTGACTTACACAGGGGTGTGATTATTTTCAGCCTGTCTCATCCCAAAGCTGAGATATGAGGACTTACGTAACTGGGGTTTTCTCTCAATAGGTTTATTGGTGTTGAATATATTGGAATTAAATTCATGAACTTGTTATACGTCCAATAAAGCAAAATACAGATGCAATGTAGGATATATTGGACTGACTAGGCTTTTCTGATCGCACCCTTCTACTCATGTGTTTACCTAGCTTCACTGGAAGTAAAAATCCCATCATGAAATTTACAGTTATACATTTTATGCAGCACAACATGTCCCTATATCTCAGCTTTGGGATGTGGTAGGGCAACAATTACCACACCACTGTCTTCGTCAGGACCTCCCTGACACACGGTGTGGGTTTGAAGAAGATCTGAGGAGGTCACATTTTTCACCGTCTCAGATTTCTTCCAAACTCACGATGTTGATTAAGCAGGTCCTGACTTACACAGGGGTGTGATTGTTTTCAGCCTATCTCATCCCAAAGCTGAGATATGAGGACTTACGTAACTAGGATTTTCTCTCAATAGGTTTATTGGTGTTGAATATATTGGAATTAAATTCATGAACTTGTTATACGTCCAATAAAGCAAAATACAGATGCAATGTAGGATATATTGGACTGACTAGGCTTTTCTGATCACACCCTTTTACTCATGTGTTTACCTAGCTTCACTGGAAGTAGGAATCCCATCATGAAATTTACAGTTATACATTTTATGCAGCACAACATGTCCCTATATCTCAGGTTTGGGATGTGGTAGGGCAACAATTACCACACCACTGTCTTCGTCAGGACCTCCCTGACACACGGTGTGGGTTTGAAGAAGATTTGAGGAGGTCACATTTTTCACCCAAAAAAACACTAAGGGGTACCCCTTTGTGTTTTTTTAGACTAAATCTTTGACCGTCTCAGATTTCTTCCAAACTCACGATGCTGATTAAGCAGGTCCTGACTCACAAAGGGGTGTGATTATTTTCAGCCTATCTCATCCCAAAGCTGAGATATGAGGACTAACGTAACTGGGATTTTCTCTCAATAGGTTTATTGATGTTGAATATATTGAAATTAAATGTATTAGCTTGTTATACGTCCAATAAAGCAAAATACAGATGCAATGTAGGTTATATTGGACTGACTAGGCTTTTCTGATCACACCCTTCTACTCATGTGTTTACCTAGCTTCACTGGAAGTAGGAATCCCATCATGAAATTTACAGTTATACATTTTATGCAGCACAACATGTCCCTATATCTCAGCTTTGGGATGTGGTAGGGCAACAATTACCACACCACTGTCTTCGTCAGGACCTCCCTGACACACGGTGTGGGTTTGAAGAAGATTTGAGGAGGTCACATATTTCACCCAAAAAACACTAAGGGGTAACCCTTTGTGGTTTTTTAGACTAAATTTTTGACCATCTCAGATTTCTTCCAAACTCACGATGTTGATTGAGCAGGTCCTGACTTACACAGGGGTGTGATTATTTTCAGCCTATCTCATCCCAAAGCTGAGATATGAGGACTAACGTAACTGGGATTTTCTCTCAATAGGTTTATTGGTGTTGAATATATTGGAATTAAATTGATGAGCTTGTTATACGTCCAATAAAGCAAAATACAGATGCAATATATTGGACTGACTAGGCTTTTCTGATCGCACCCTTCTACTCGTATGTTTACCTAGCTTCACTGCGAGTAGGAATCCCATCATGAAATTTAGTTATACATTTTATGCAGCACAACATGTCCCTATATCTCAGCTTTGGGATGTGGTAGGGCAACAATTACCACACCACTGTCTTCGTCAGGACCTCCCTGACACACGGTGTGGGTTTGAAGAAGATCTGAGGAGGTCACATTTTTCACCCAAAAAAACACTACCCCTTTGTGTTTTTTTAGACTAAATTTTTGACCGTCTCAGATTTCTTCCAAACTCACAATGTTGATTGAGCAGGCCTAGACTTACACAGGGGTGTGATTATTTCCAGCCTATCTCATCCCAAAGCTGAGATATGAGGACTAACGTAACTGGGATTTTCTCTCAATAGGTTTATTGGTGTTGAATATATTGGAATTAAATTCATGAACTTGTTATACGTCCAATAAAGCAAAATACAGATGCAATGTAGGATATATTGGACTGACTAGGCTTTTCTGATCACACCCTTCTACTCATGTGTTTACCTAGCTTCACTGGAAGTAGGAATCCCATCATGAAATTTACAGTTATACATTTTATGCAGCACAACATGTCCCTATATCTCAGCTTTGGGATGTGGTAGGGCAAAAAATACCACACCACTCTCGTCGTCAGGACCTCCCTGATACACGGTGTGAGTTTGAAGAAGATCTGAGGAGGTCACATTTTTCACCCAAAAAACCACTAAGGGGTACCCCTTTGTGTTTTTTTAGACTAAATTTTTGACCGTCTCAGATTTCTTCCAAACTCACGATGTTGATTAAGCAGGTCCTGACTTACACAGGGGTGTGATTATTTTCAGCCTATCTCATCCCAAAGCTGAGATATGAGGACTTACATAACTGGGATTTTCTCTCAATAGGTTTATTGGTGTTGAATATATTGGAATTAAATTTATGAACTTGTTATACATCCAATAAAGCAAAATGCAGATGCAGTATAGAGTATATTGGACTGACTAGGCTTTTCTTATCTCACCCTTCTACTCATGGGTTTACCTAGCTTCACTGGAAGTAGGAATCCCATCATGAAATTTACAGTTATACATTTTATGCAGCACAACATGTCCCTAAATCTCAGGTTTGGGATGTGGTAGGGCAAAAATTACCACACCACTGTCTTCGTCAGGACCTCCCTGACACACGGTGTGGGTTTGAAGAAGATTTGAGGAGGTCACATATTTCACCCAAAAAACACTAAGGGGTAACCCTTTGTGGTTTTTTAGACTAAATTTTTGACCGTCTCAGATTTCTTCCAAACTCACGATGTTTATTGAGTAAGTTCTGACTTACACAGGGGTGTGATTATTTTCAGCCTATCTCATCCCAAAGCTGAGATATGAGGACTTACGTAACTGGGATTTTCTCTCAATAGGTTTATTGGTGTTGAATATATTGGAATTAAATTAATAAGCTTGTTATACGTCCAATAAAGCAAAATACAGATGCAATGTAGGATATATTGGACTGACTAGGCTTTTCTGATCGCACCCTTCTACTCATGCGTTTATCTAGCTTCACTGGAAGTAAGAATCCCATCATGAAATTTACAGTTATACATTTTATGCAGCACAACATGTCCCTATATCTCAGCTTTGGGATGTGGTAGGGCAACAATTACCACACCACTGTCTTCGTCAGGACCTCCCTGACACACGGTGTGGGTTTGAAGAAGATCTGAGGAGGTCACATTTTTCACCCAAAAAAACACTAAGGGGTACCCCTTTGTGTTTTTTTAGACTAAATCTTTGACCGTCTCAGATTTCTTCCAAACTCACGATGCTGATTAAGCAGGTCCTGACTCACACAGGGGTGTGATTATTTTCAGCCTATCTCATCCCAAAGCTGAGATATGAGGACTAACGTAACTGGGATTTTCTCTCAATAGGTTTATTGGTGTTGAATATCCATCCATCCATTATCTGTACCGCTTATCCAATTTAGGGTCGCGGGGGGTCCAGAGCCTACCTGGAATCATTGGGCGCAAGGCGGGAATACACCCTGGAGGGGACGCCAGTCCTTCACAGGGCAACACAGACACACACACACACATTCACTCACACACTCATACCTACGGACACTTTCGAGTCGCCAATCCACCTGCAACGTGTGTTTTTGGACTGTGGGAGGAAACCGGAGCTGGTGTTGAATATATTGGAATTAAATTTATGAGCTTGTTATACATCCAATAAAGCAAAATACAGATGCAATGTAGGATATATTGGACTGACTAGGCTTTTCTGATCGCACCCTTCTACTCATGCGTTTATCTAGCTTCACTGGAAGTAAGAATCCCATCATGAAATTTACAGTTATACATTTTATGCAGCACAACATGTCCCTATATCTCAGCTTTGGGATGTGGTAGGGCAACAATTACCACACCACTGTCTTCGTCAGGACCTCCCTGACACACGGTGTGGGTTTGAAGAAGATCTGAGGAGGTCACATTTTTCACCCAAAAAAACACTAAGGGGTACCCCTTTGTGTTTTTTTAGACTAAATCTTTGACCGTCTCAGATTTCTTCCAAACTCACGATGCTGATTAAGCAGGTCCTGACTCACACAGGGGTGTGATTATTTTCAGCCTATCTCATCCCAAAGCTGAGATATGAGGACTAACGTAACTGGGATTTTCTCTCAATAGGTTTATTGGTGTTGAATATATTGGAATTAAATTTATGAGCTTGTTATACATCCAATAAAGCAAAATACAGATGCAATGTAGGTTATATTGGACTGACTAGGCTTTTCTGATCGCACCCTTCTACTCATGTATTTACCTAGCTTCACTGGAAGTAGGAATCCCATCATGAAATTTACAGTTATACATTTTATGCAGCACAAAATGTCCCTATATCTCAGCTTTGGGATGTGGTAGGGCAACAATTACCACACCACTGTCTTCGTCAGGACCTCCCAGACACACGGTGTGGGTTTGAAGAAGATCTGAGGAGGTCACATTTTTCACCCAAAAAAACACTAAGGGGTACCCCATTGTGGTTTTTTAGACTAAATTTTTGACCGTCTCAGACTTCTTCCAAACTCACGATGTTTATTGAGCAGGTCCTGACTTACACAGGGGTGTGATTATTTTCAGCCTGTCTCATCCCAAAGCTGAGATATGAGGACTTACGTAACTGGGGTTTTCTCTCAATAGGTTTATTGGTGTTGAATATATTGGAATTAAATTCATGAACTTGTTATACGTCCAATAAAGCAAAATACAGATGCAATGTAGGATATATTGGACTGACTAGGCTTTTCTGATCGCACCCTTCTACTCATGTGTTTACCTAGCTTCACTGGAAGTAAAAATCCCATCATGAAATTTACAGTTATACATTTTATGCAGCACAACATGTCCCTATATCTCAGCTTTGGGATGTGGTAGGGCAACAATTACCACACCACTGTCTTCGTCAGGACCTCCCTGACACACGGTGTGGGTTTGAAGAAGATCTGAGGAGGTCACATTTTTCACCGTCTCAGATTTCTTCCAAACTCACGATGTTGATTAAGCAGGTCCTGACTTACACAGGGGTGTGATTGTTTTCAGCCTATCTCATCCCAAAGCTGAGATATGAGGACTTACGTAACTAGGATTTTCTCTCAATAGGTTTATTGGTGTTGAATATATTGGAATTAAATTCATGAACTTGTTATACGTCCAATAAAGCAAAATACAGATGCAATGTAGGATATATTGGACTGACTAGGCTTTTCTGATCACACCCTTTTACTCATGTGTTTACCTAGCTTCACTGGAAGTAGGAATCCCATCATGAAATTTACAGTTATACATTTTATGCAGCACAACATGTCCCTATATCTCAGGTTTGGGATGTGGTAGGGCAACAATTACCACACCACTGTCTTCGTCAGGACCTCCCTGACACACGGTGTGGGTTTGAAGAAGATTTGAGGAGGTCACATTTTTCACCCAAAAAAACACTAAGGGGTACCCCTTTGTGTTTTTTTAGACTAAATCTTTGACCGTCTCAGATTTCTTCCAAACTCACGATGCTGATTAAGCAGGTCCTGACTCACAAAGGGGTGTGATTATTTTCAGCCTATCTCATCCCAAAGCTGAGATATGAGGACTAACGTAACTGGGATTTTCTCTCAATAGGTTTATTGATGTTGAATATATTGAAATTAAATGTATTAGCTTGTTATACGTCCAATAAAGCAAAATACAGATGCAATGTAGGTTATATTGGACTGACTAGGCTTTTCTGATCACACCCTTCTACTCATGTGTTTACCTAGCTTCACTGGAAGTAGGAATCCCATCATGAAATTTACAGTTATACATTTTATGCAGCACAACATGTCCCTATATCTCAGCTTTGGGATGTGGTAGGGCAACAATTACCACACCACTGTCTTCGTCAGGACCTCCCTGACACACGGTGTGGGTTTGAAGAAGATTTGAGGAGGTCACATATTTCACCCAAAAAACACTAAGGGGTAACCCTTTGTGGTTTTTTAGACTAAATTTTTGACCATCTCAGATTTCTTCCAAACTCACGATGTTGATTGAGCAGGTCCTGACTTACACAGGGGTGTGATTATTTTCAGCCTATCTCATCCCAAAGCTGAGATATGAGGACTAACGTAACTGGGATTTTCTCTCAATAGGTTTATTGGTGTTGAATATATTGGAATTAAATTGATGAGCTTGTTATACGTCCAATAAAGCAAAATACAGATGCAATATATTGGACTGACTAGGCTTTTCTGATCGCACCCTTCTACTCGTATGTTTACCTAGCTTCACTGCGAGTAGGAATCCCATCATGAAATTTAGTTATACATTTTATGCAGCACAACATGTCCCTATATCTCAGCTTTGGGATGTGGTAGGGCAAAAATTACCACACCACTCTCGTCGTCAGGACCTCCCTGACACACGGTGTGAGTTTGAAGAATATCTGAGGAGGATACTTCTTTTCACGCAAAAAACCAATAAGGAGTACCCGTTTGTGTTTTTTTAGATTAAATTTTTGACCGTCTCAGATTTCTTCCAAACTCACGATGTTGATTAAGCAGGTCCTGACTTACACAGGGGTGTGATTATTTTCAGCCTATCTCATCCCAAAGCTGAGATATGAGGACTTACGTAACTGGGATTTTCTCTCAATAGGTTTATTGGTGTTGAATATATTGGAATTAAATTTATGAACTTGTTATACGTCCAATAAAGCAAAATACAGATGCAGTGTAGAGTATATTGGACTGACTAGGCTTTTCTTATCTCACCCTTCTACTCATGGGTTTACCTAGCTTCACTGGAAGTAGGAATCCCATCATGAAATTTACAGTTATACATTTTATGCAGCACAACATGTCCCTATATCTCAGCTTTGGGATGTGGTAGGGCAACAATTACAACACCACTGTCATCATCAGGACCTCCCTGACACACGGTGTGGGTTTGAAGAAGATCTGAGGAGGTCACATTTTTCACCTAAAAAAACACTACCCCTTTGTGTTTTTTTAGACAAAATTTTTGACCGTCTCAGATTTCTTCCAAACTCACAATGTTGATTGAGCAGGCCTTGACTTACACAGGGGTGTGATTATTTCCAGCCTATCTCATCCCAAAGCTGAGATATGAGGACTAACGTAACTGGGATTTTCTCTCAATAGGTTTATTGGTGTTGAATATATTGGAATTAAATTTATGAGCTTGTTATACGTCCAATAAAGCAAAATACAGATGCAGTATAGAGTATATTGGACTGACTAGGCTTTTCTTATCTCACCCTTCTACTCATGGGTTTACCTAGCTTCACTGGAAGTAGGAGTCCCATCATGAAATTTACAGTTATACAGTTTATGCAGCACAACATGTCCCTATATCTCAGCTTTGGGATGTGGTAGGGCAACAATTACCACACCATTGTCTTCGTCAGGACCTCTCTGACACACGGTGTGGGTTTGAAGAAGATCTTAAGAGGTCACATTTTTCACCCAAAAAAAACCCACTAGACTAAATTTTTGACCGTCTCAGATTTCTTCCAAACTCACGATGTTGATTAAGCAGGTCCTGACGTATACAGGGGTGTGATTATTTTCAGCCTATCTCATCCCAAAGCTGAGATATGAGGACTTACGGAACTGTGATTTTCTCTCAATAGGTTTATTGGTGTTGAATATATTGGAATTAAATTTATGAACTTGTTATATGTCCAATAAAGCAAAATACAGATGCAGTGTAGAGTATATTGGACTGACTAGGATTTTCTTATCTCACCCTTCTACTCATGGGTTTACCTAGCTTCACTGGAAGTAGGAATCCCATCATGAAATTTACAGCTATACATTTTATGCAGCACAACATGTCCCTATATCTCAGCTTTGGGATGTGGTAGGGCAAAAATTACCACACCACTCTCTTCGTCAGGACCTCCCTGACAGATCTGAGGAGGTCACTTTTTTCACGCAAAAAACCAATAAGGAGTACCCCTTTGTGTTTTTTTAGACTAAATTTTTGACCATCTCAGATTTCTTCCAAACTCACAATGTTGATTGAGCAGGCCTTGACTTACACAGGGGTGTGATTATTTCCAGCCTATCTCATCCCAAAGCTGAGATATGAGGACTAACGTAACTGGGATTTTCTCTCAATAGGTTTATTGGTGTTGAATATATTGGAATTAAATTTATGAGCTTGTTATACGTCCAATAAAGCAAAATACAGATGCAGTGTAGGTTATATTGGACTGACTAGGCTTTTCTGATCGCACCCTTCTACTCATGCGTTTACCTAGCTTCACTGGAAGTAAGAATCCCATCATGAAACTTACAGTTATACATTTTATGCAGCACAACATGTCCCTATATCTCAGCTTTGGGATGTGGTAGGGCAACAATTACCACACCATTGTCTTCGTCAGGACCTCTCTGACACACGGTGTGGGTTTGAAGAAGATCTTAAGAGGTCACATTTTTCACCCAAAAAAAACCCACTAAGGGGTACCCCTTTGTGTTTTTTTAGACTAACTTTTTAACCGTCTCAGATTTCTTCCAAACTCATGATGTTGATTGAGCAGGTTCTGACTTACACAGGGGTGTGATTATTTTCAGCCTGTCTCATCCCAAAGCTGAGATATGAGGACTAATGTAACTGGGATTTTCTCTCAATAGGTTTATTGGTGTTGAATATATTGGAATTAAATTGATGAGCTTGTTATACGTCCAATAAAGCAAAATACAGATGCAATGTAGGTTATATTGGACTGACTAGGCTTTTCTGATCGCACCCTTCTACTCGTGTGTTTACCTAGCTTCACTGGAAGTAGGAATCCCATCATGAAATTTACAGTTATACATTTTATGCAGCACAACATGTCCCTATATCTCAGCTTTGGGATGTGGTAGGGCAAAATATCCCACACTCTCTCGTCGTCAGGACCTCCCTGATACACGGTGTGAGTTTGAAGAAGATCTGAGGAGGTCACATTTTTCACCCAAAAAACCACTAAGGGGTACCCCTTTGTGTTTTTTTAGACTAACTTTTTAACCGTCTCAGATTTCTTCCAAACTCATGATGTTGATTGAGCAGGTTCTGACTTACACAGGGGTGTGATTATTTTCAGCCTATCTAATCCCAAAGCTGAGAATTGAGGACTTACGTAACTGTGATTTTCTCTCAATTGGTTTATTGGTGTTGAATATATTGGAATTAAATTTATGAACTTGTTATACGTCCAATAAAGCACAATACAGATGCAGTGTAGAGTATATTGGACTGACTAGGCTTTTCTTATCTCAACCTTCTACTCGTATGTTTACCTAGCTTCACTGCGAGTAGGAATCCCATCATGAAATTTACAGTTATACAATTTATGCAGCACAACATGTGCCAACACTTTATTGGTGTTGAATATATTGGAATTAAATTTATGAGCTTGTTATACGTCCAATAAAGCAAAATACAGATGCAGTATAGAGTATATTGGACTGACTAGGCTTTTCTTATCTCACCCTTCTACTCATGGGTTTACCTAGCTTCACTGGAAGTAGGAGTCCCATCATGAAATTTACAGTTATACAGTTTATGCAGCACAACATGTCCCTATATCTCAGCTTTGGGATGTGGTAGGGCAACAATTACCACACCATTGTCTTCGTCAGGACCTCTCTGACACACGGTGTGGGTTTGAAGAAGATCTTAAGAGGTCACATTTTTCACCCAAAAAAAACCCACTAGACTAAATTTTTGACCGTCTCAGATTTCTTCCAAACTCACGATGTTGATTAAGCAGGTCCTGACGTATACAGGGGTGTGATTATTTCCAGCCTATCTCATCCCAAAGCTGAGATATGAGGACTAACGTAACTGGGATTTTCTCTCAATAGGTTTATTGGTGTTGAATATATTGGAATTAAATTTATGAGCTTGTTATACGTCCAATAAAGCAAAATACAGATGCAGTGTAGGTTATATTGGACTGACTAGGCTTTTCTGATCGCACCCTTCTACTCATGTGTTTACCTAGCTTCACTGGAAGTAAGAATCCCATCATGAAATTTACAGTTATACATTTTATGCAGCACAACATGTCCCTATATCTCAGCTTTGGGATGTGGTAGGGCAAAAATTACCACACCACTCTCGTCGTCAGGACCTCCCTGATACACGGTGTGAGTTTGAAGAAGATCTGAGGAGGATACTTCTTTTCACGCAAAAAACCACTAAGGGGTACCCGTTTGTGTTTTTTTAGATTAAATTTTTGACCGTCTCAGATTTCTTCCAAACTCACGATGTTGATTAAGCAGGTCCTGACTTACACAGGGGTGTGATTATTTTCAGCCTATCTAATCCCAAAGCTGAGAATTGAGGACTTACGTAACTGTGATTTTCTCTCAATTGGTTTATTGGTGTTGAATATATTGGAATTAAATTTATGAACTTGTTATACGTCCAATAAAGCACAATACAGATGCAGTGTAGAGTATATTGGACTGACTAGGCTTTTCTTATCTCAACCTTCTACTCGTATGTTTACCTAGCTTCACTGCGAGTAGGAATCCCATCATGAAATTTACAGTTATACAATTTATGCAGCACAACATGTGCCTATATCTCAGCTTTGGGATGTGGTAGAGCAACAATTACCACACCACTGTCATCATCAGGACCTCCCTGACACACGGTGTGGGGTTGAAGAAGATCTTAGGAGGTCACATTTTTCACCTAAAAAAAAAACACTAAGGGGTACCCCTTTGTGTTTTTTTTAGACTAACTTTTTAACCGTCTCAGATTTCTTCCAAACTCATGATGTTGATTGAGCAGGTCCTGACTTACACAGGGGTGTGATTATTTTCAGCCTGTCTCATCCCAAAGCTGAGATATGAGGACTAACGTAACTGGGATTTTCTCTCAATAGGTTTATTGGTGTTGAATATATTGGAATTAAATTTATGAGCTTGTTATACGTCCAATAAAGCAAAATACAGATGCAATGTAGGTTATATTGGACTGACTAGGCTTTTCTGATCGCACCCTTCTACTCATGTGTTTACCTAGCTTCACTGGAAGTAGGAATCCCATCATGAAATTTACAGTTATACATTTTATGCAGCACAACATGTCCCTATATCTCAGCTTTGGGATGTGGTAGGGCAAAAATTACCACACCACTCTCGTCATCAGGACCTCCCTGACACACGGTGTGCGTTTGAAGAAAATCTGAGGAGGTCACTTTTTTCACCCAAAAAAACACAAAGGGGTACCCCTTTGTGTTTTTTTTAGACTAACTTTTTAACCATCTCAGATTTCTTCCAAACTCACGATGTTGATTGAGCAGGTCCTGACTTACACAGGGGTGTGATTATTTTTAGCCTATCTCATCCCAAAGCTGAGATATGAGGACTAACGTAACTGGGATTTTCTCTCAAAATGTTTATTGGTGTTGAATATATTGGAATTAAATTTATGAACTTGTTATACGTCCAATAAAGCAAAATACAGATGCAGTGTAGAGTATATTGGACTGACTAGGCTTTTCTTATCTCACCCTTCTACTCATGGGTTTACCTAGCTTCACTGGAAGTAGGAATCCCATCATGAAATTTACAGTTATACATTTTATGCAGCACAACATGTCCCTATATCTCAGCTTTGGGATGTGGTAGGGCAAAAATTACCACACTACTCTCGTCGTCAGGACCTCCCTGACACACGATGTGAGTTTGAAGAAGATCTGAGGAGGTCACTTTTTTCACCCAAAAAAACACTAAGGGGTACCTGTTTGTGTTTTTTTAGACTAAATTTTTGACCGTCTCAGATTTCTTCCAAACTCACGATGTTGATTAAGCAGGTCCTGACTTACACAGGGGTGTGATTATTTTCAGCCTGTCTCATCCCAAAGCTGGGATATGAGGACTTACTTAACTGGGATTTTCTCTCAATAGGTTTATTGGTGTTGAATATATTGGAATTAAATTTATGAACTTGTTATACGTCCAATAAAGCAAAATACAGATGCAGTGTAGAGTATATTGGACTGACTAGGCTTTTCTTATCTCACCCTTCTACTCATGGGTTTACCTAGCTTCACTGGAAAGAGGAATCCCATCATGAAATTTACAGTTATACATTTTATGCAGCACAACATGTCCCTAGATCTCAGCTTTGGGATGTGGTAGGGCAAAAATTACCACACCACTCTCGTCATCAGGACCTCCCTGACAGACGGTGTGAGTTTGAAGAAGATCTGAGGAGGTCACTTTTTTTCACCCAAAAAAACACAAAGGGGTACCCCTTTGTGTTTTTTTAGACTAAATTTTTGACCGTCTCAGATTTCTTCCAAACTCACAATGTTGATTAAGCAGGTCCTGACTTACACAGGGGTGTGATTATTTTCAGCCTATCTCATCCCAAAGCTGAGAATTGAGGACTTACGTAACTGGGATTTTCTCTCAATAGGTTTATTGGTGTTGAATATATTGGAATTAAATTTATGAACTTGTTATACGTCCAATAAAGCAAAATACAGATGCAATGTAGGTTAGATTGGACTGACTAGGCTTTTCTGATCGCACCCTTCTACTCGTGTGTTTACCTAGCTTCACTGGAAGTAGGAATCCCATCATGAAATTTACAGTTATACATTTTATGCAGCACAACATGTCCCTATTTCTCAGCTTTGGGATGTGGTAGGGCAAAAATTACCACACCACTCTCGTCGTCAGGACCTCCCTGATACACGGTGTGAGTTGGAAGAAGATCTGAGGAGGATACTTCTTTTCACGCAAAAAACCACTAAGGGGTACCCGTTTGCGTTTTTGTAGATTAAATTTTTGACCGTCTCAGATTTCTTCCAAACTCACGATGTTGATTAAGCAGGTCCTGACTTACACAGGGGTGTGATTATTTTCAGCCTATCTAATCCCAAAGCTGAGAATTGAGGACTTACGTAACTGTGATTTTCTCTCAATTGGTTTATTGGTGTTGAATATATTGGAATTAAATTTATGAACTTGTTATACGTCCAATAAAGCACAATGCAGATGCAGTGTAGAGTATATTGGACTGACTAGGCTTTTCTTATCTCACCCTTCTACTCATGTGTTTACCTAGCTTCACTGGAAGTAAGAATCCCATCATGAAATTTACAGTTATACATTTTATGCAGCACAACATGTCCCTATATCTCAGCTTTGGGATGTGGTAGGGCAACAATTACCACACCACTGTCTTCGTCAGGACCTCCCTGAGATACGGTGTGGGTTTGAAGAAGATCTGAGGAGGTCACATTTTTCACCCAAAAAAACACTACCCCTTTGTGTTTTTTAGACAAAATTTTTGACCGTCTCAGATTTCTTCCAAACTCACAATGTTGATTGAGCCGGCCGTGACTTACACAGGGGTGTGATTATTTCCAGCCTATCTCATCCCAAAGCTGAGATATGAGGACTAACGTAACTGGGATTTTCTCTCAATAGGTTTATTGGTGTTGAATATATTGGAATTAAATTTATGAGCTTGTTATACGTCCAATAAAGCAAAATACAGATGCAGTGTAGGTTATATTGGACTGACTAGGCTTTTCTGATCGCACCCTTCTACTCATGTGTTTACCTAGCTTCACTGGAAGTAAGAATCCCATCATGAAATTTACAGCTATACATTTTATGCAGCACAACATGTCCCTATATCTAAGCTTTGGGATGTGGTAGGGCAACAATTACCACACCACTGTCATCATCAGGACCTCCCTGACACACGGTGTGAGTTTGAAGAAGATCTGAGGAGGTCACTTTTTTCACCCAAAAAAACACTAAGGGGTACCTGTTTGTGTTTTTTTAGACTAAATTTTTGACCGTCTCAGATTTCTTCCAAACTCATGATGTTGATTAAGCAGGTCCTGACTTACACAGGGGTGTGATTATTTTCAGCCTATCTCATCCCAAAGCTGAGAATTGAGGACTTACGTAACTGGGATTTTCTCTCAATTGGTTTATTGGTGTTGAATATATTGGAATTAAATTTATGAACTTGTTATACATCCAATAAAGCAAAATACAGATGCAGTGTAGAGTATATTGGACTGACTAGGCTTTTCTTATCTCACCCTTCTACTCATGGGTTTACCTAGCTTCACTGGAAGTAGGAATCCCATCATGAAATTTACAGTTATACATTTTATGCAGCACAACATGTCCCTATATCTCAGCTTTGGGATGTGGTAGGGCAAAAATTACCACACTACTCTCGTCATCAGAACCTCCCTGACACACGGTGTGAGTTTGAAGAAGATCTGAGGAGGATACTTTTTTTCACCCAAAAAAACACTAAGGGGTACCCCTTTGTGTTTTTTTTTTTTGACTAAAATTTTGACCGTCTCAGATTTCTTCCAAACTCACGATGTTGATTAAGCAGGTCCTGACTTAGACAGGGGTGTGATTATTTTCAGCCTATCTCATCCCAAAGCTGAGAATTGAGGACTTACGTAACTGGGATTTTCTCTCAATAGGTTTATTGGTTTTGAATATATTGGAATTAAATTTATGAACTTGTTATACATCCAATAAAGCAAAATACAGATGCAGTGTAGAGTATATTGGACTGACTAGGCTTTTCTTATCTCACCCTTCTACTCATGGGTTTACCTAGCTTCACTGGAAGTAGGAATCCCATCATGAAATTTACAGTTATACATTTTATGCAGCACAACATGTCCCTATATCTCAGCTTTGGGACGTGGTAGGGCAAGAATTACCGCACCACTCTCGTCGTCAGGACCTCCCTGACACACGGTGTGAGTTTGAAAAAGATCTGAGGAGGTCACTTTTTTCACCCAAAAAAACACAAAGGGATACCCCTTTGTGTTTTTTTTTTTGACTAAAATTTTGACCGTCTCAGATTTCTTCCAAACTCACGATGTTGATTAAGCAGGTCCTGACTTACACAGGGGTGTGATTATTTTCAGCCTATCTCATCCCAAAGCTGAGAATTGAGGACTTACGTAACTGGGATTTTCTCTCAATTGGTTTATTGGTGTTGAATATATTGGAATTAAATTTATGAACTTGTTATACGTCCAATAAAGCAAAATACAGATGCAGTGTAGAGTATATTGGACTGACTAGGCTTTTCTTATCTCACCCTTCTACTCATGGGTTTACCTAGCTTCACTGGAAGTAAGAATCCCATCATGAAATTTACAGCTATACATTTTATGCAGCACAACATGTCCCTATATCTCAGCTTTGGGATGTGGTAGGGCAAAAATTACCACACCACTCTCGTCATCAGGACCTCACTGACACACGGTGTGAGTTTGAAGAAGATCTGAGGAGGTCACTCTTTTCACCCAAAAAAACACAAAGGGGTACCCCTTTGTGTTTTTTTTAGACTAACTTTTTAACCGTCTCAGATTTCTTCCAAACTCACGATGTTGATTGAGCAGGTCCTGACTTACACAGGGGTGTGATTATTTTTAGGCTATCTCATCCCAAATCTGAGATATGAGGACTAACGTAACTGGGATTTTCTCTCAAAATGTTTATTGGTGTTGAATATATTGGAATTAAATTTATGAGCTTGTTATACGTCCAATAAAGCAAAATACAGATGCAATGTAGGTTATATTGGACTGACTAGGCTTTTCTGATCGCACCCTTCTACTCATGTGTTTACCTAGCTTCACTGGAAGTAGGAATCCCATCATGAAATTTACAGTTATACATTTTATGCAGCACAACATGTCCCTATATCTCAGCTTTGGGATGTGGTAGGGCAAAAATTACCACACCACTCTCGTCATCAGGACCTCCCTGACACACGGTGTGCGTTTGGAGAAAATCTGAGGAGGTCACTTTTTTCACCCAAAAAAACACAAAGGGGTACCCCTTTGTGTTTTTTTTAGACTAACTTTTTAACCATCTCAGATTTCTTCCAAACTCACGATGTTGATTGAGCAGGTCCTGACTTACACAGGGGTGTGATTATTTTTAGCCTATCTCATCCCAAAGCTGAGATATGAGGACTAACGTAACTGGGATTTTCTCTCAAAATGTTTATTGGTGTTGAATATATTGGAATTAAATTGATGAGCTTGTTATACGTCCAATAAAGCAAAATACAGATGCAGTGTAGAGTATATTGGACTGACTAGGCTTTTCTTATCTCACCCTTCTACTCATGGGTTTACCTAGCTTCACTGGAAGTAGGAATCCCATCATGAAATTTACAGTTATACATTTTATGCAGCACAACATGTCCCTATATCTCAGCTTTGGGATGTGGTAGGGCAAAAATTACCACACTACTCTCGTCGTCAGGACCTCCCTGACACACGATGTGAGTTTGAAGAAGATCTGAGGAGGTCACTTTTTTCACCCAAAAAAACACTAAGGGGTACCTGTTTGTGTTTTTTTAGACTAAATTTTTGACCGTCTCAGATTTCTTCCAAACTCACGATGTTGATTAAGCAGGTCCTGACTTACACAGGGGTGTGATTATTTTCAGCCTATCTCATCCCAAAGCTGGGATATGAGGACTTACGTAACTGGGATTTTCTCTCAATAGGTTTATTGGTGTTGAATATATTGGAATTAAATTTATGAACTTGTTATACGTCCAATAAAGCAAAATACAGATGCAGTGTAGAGTATATTGGACTGACTAGGCTTTTCTTATCTCACCCTTCTACTCATGGGTTTACCTAGCTTCACTGGAAGTAGGAATCCCATCATGAAATTTACAGTTATACATTTTATGCAGCACAACATGTCCCTATATCTCAGCTTTGGGATGTGGTAGGGCAAAAATTACCACACCACTCTCGTCATCAGGACCTCCCTGACACACGGTGTGCGTTTGAAGAAAATCTGAGGAGGTCACTTTTTTCACCCAAAAAAACACAAAGGGGTACCCCTTTGTGTTTTTTTTAGATTAACTTTTTAACCATCTCAGATTTCTTCCAAACTCACGATGTTGATTGAGCAGGTCCTGACTTACACAGGGGTGTGATTATTTTTAGCCTATCTCATCCCAAAGCTGAGATATGAGGACTAACGTAACTGGGATTTTCTCTCAAAATGTTTATTGGTGTTGAATATATTGGAATTAAATTTATGAACTTGTTATACGTCCAATAAAGCAAAATACAGATGCAGTGTAGAGTATATTGGACTGACTAGGCTTTTCTTATCTCACCCTTCTACTCATGGGTTTACCTAGCTTCACTGGAAGTAGGAATCCCATCATGAAATTTACAGTTATACATTTTATGCAGCACAACATGTCCCTATATCTCAGCTTTGGGATGTGGTAGGGCAAAAATTACCACACTACTCTCGTCGTCAGGACCTCCCTGACACACGATGTGAGTTTGAAGAAGATCTGAGGAGGTCACTTTTTTCACCCAAAAAAACACTAAGGGGTACCTGTTTGTGTTTTTTTAGACTAAATTTTTGACCGTCTCAGATTTCTTCCAAACTCACGATGTTGATTAAGCAGGTCCTGACTTACACAGGGGTGTGATTATTTTCAGCCTATCTCATCCCAAAGCTGGGATATGAGGACTTACTTAACTGGGATTTTCTCTCAATAGGTTTATTGGTGTTGAATATATTGGAATTAAATTTATGAACTTGTTATACGTCCAATAAAGCAAAATACAGATGCAGTGTAGAGTATATTGGACTGACTAGGCTTTTCTTATCTCACCCTTCTACTCATGGGTTTACCTAGCTTCACTGGAAAGAGGAATCCCATCATGAAATTTACAGTTATACATTTTATGCAGCACAACATGTCCCTAGATCTCAGCTTTGGGATGTGGTAGGGCAAAAATTACCACACCACTCTCGTCATCAGGACCTCCCTGACAGACGGTGTGAGTTTGAAGAAGATCTGAGGAGGTCACTTTTTTTCACCCAAAAAAACACAAAGGGGTACCCCTTTGTGTTTTTTTAGACTAAATTTTTGACCGTCTCAGATTTCTTCCAAACTCACAATGTTGATTAAGCAGGTCCTGACTTACACAGGGGTGTGATTATTTTCAGCCTATCTCATCCCAAAGCTGAGAATTGAGGACTTACGTAACTGGGATTTTCTCTCAATAGGTTTATTGGTGTTGAATATATTGGAATTAAATTTATGAACTTGTTATACGTCCAATAAAGCAAAATACAGATGCAATGTAGGTTAGATTGGACTGACTAGGCTTTTCTGATCGCACCCTTCTACTCGTGTGTTTACCTAGCTTCACTGGAAGTAGGAATCCCATCATGAAATTTACAGTTATACATTTTATGCAGCACAACATGTCCCTATTTCTCAGCTTTGGGATGTGGTAGGGCAAAAATTACCACACCACTCTCGTCGTCAGGACCTCCCTGATACACGGTGTGAGTTGGAAGAAGATCTGAGGAGGATACTTCTTTTCACGCAAAAAACCACTAAGGGGTACCCGTTTGCGTTTTTGTAGATTAAATTTTTGACCGTCTCAGATTTCTTCCAAACTCACGATGTTGATTAAGCAGGTCCTGACTTACACAGGGGTGTGATTATTTTCAGCCTATCTAATCCCAAAGCTGAGAATTGAGGACTTACGTAACTGTGATTTTCTCTCAATTGGTTTATTGGTGTTGAATATATTGGAATTAAATTTATGAACTTGTTATACGTCCAATAAAGCACAATGCAGATGCAGTGTAGAGTATATTGGACTGACTAGGCTTTTCTTATCTCACCCTTCTACTCATGTGTTTACCTAGCTTCACTGGAAGTAAGAATCCCATCATGAAATTTACAGTTATACATTTTATGCAGCACAACATGTCCCTATATCTCAGCTTTGGGATGTGGTAGGGCAACAATTACCACACCACTGTCTTCGTCAGGACCTCCCTGAGATACGGTGTGGGTTTGAAGAAGATCTGAGGAGGTCACATTTTTCACCCAAAAAAACACTACCCCTTTGTGTTTTTTTAGACAAAATTTTTGACCGTCTCAGATTTCTTCCAAACTCACAATGTTGATTGAGCCGGCCGTGACTTACACAGGGGTGTGATTATTTCCAGCCTATCTCATCCCAAAGCTGAGATATGAGGACTAACGTAACTGGGATTTTCTCTCAATAGGTTTATTGGTGTTGAATATATTGGAATTAAATTTATGAGCTTGTTATACGTCCAATAAAGCAAAATACAGATGCAGTGTAGGTTATATTGGACTGACTAGGCTTTTCTGATCGCACCCTTCTACTCATGTGTTTACCTAGCTTCACTGGAAGTAAGAATCCCATCATGAAATTTACAGCTATACATTTTATGCAGCACAACATGTCCCTATATCTAAGCTTTGGGATGTGGTAGGGCAACAATTACCACACCACTGTCATCATCAGGACCTCCCTGACACACGGTGTGAGTTTGAAGAAGATCTGAGGAGGTCACTTTTTTCACCCAAAAAAACACTAAGGGGTACCTGTTTGTGTTTTTTTAGACTAAATTTTTGACCGTCTCAGATTTCTTCCAAACTCATGATGTTGATTAAGCAGGTCCTGACTTACACAGGGGTGTGATTATTTTCAGCCTATCTCATCCCAAAGCTGAGAATTGAGGACTTACGTAACTGGGATTTTCTCTCAATTGGTTTATTGGTGTTGAATATATTGGAATTAAATTTATGAACTTGTTATACATCCAATAAAGCAAAATACAGATGCAGTGTAGAGTATATTGGACTGACTAGGCTTTTCTTATCTCACCCTTCTACTCATGGGTTTACCTAGCTTCACTGGAAGTAGGAATCCCATCATGAAATTTACAGTTATACATTTTATGCAGCACAACATGTCCCTATATCTCAGCTTTGGGATGTGGTAGGGCAAAAATTACCACACTACTCTCGTCATCAGAACCTCCCTGACACACGGTGTGAGTTTGAAGAAGATCTGAGGAGGATACTTTTTTTCACCCAAAAAAACACTAAGGGGTACCCCTTTGTGTTTTTTTTTTTTGACTAAAATTTTGACCGTCTCAGATTTCTTCCAAACTCACGATGTTGATTAAGCAGGTCCTGACTTAGACAGGGGTGTGATTATTTTCAGCCTATCTCATCCCAAAGCTGAGAATTGAGGACTTACGTAACTGGGATTTTCTCTCAATAGGTTTATTGGTTTTGAATATATTGGAATTAAATTTATGAACTTGTTATACATCCAATAAAGCAAAATACAGATGCAGTGTAGAGTATATTGGACTGACTAGGCTTTTCTTATCTCACCCTTCTACTCATGGGTTTACCTAGCTTCACTGGAAGTAGGAATCCCATCATGAAATTTACAGTTATACATTTTATGCAGCACAACATGTCCCTATATCTCAGCTTTGGGACGTGGTAGGGCAAGAATTACCGCACCACTCTCGTCGTCAGGACCTCCCTGACACACGGTGTGAGTTTGAAGAAGATCTGAGGAGGTCACTTTTTTCACCCAAAAAAACACAAAGGGGTACCCCTTTGTGTTTTTTTTTTTGACTAAAATTTTGACCGTCTCAGATTTCTTCCAAACTCACGATGTTGATTAAGCAGGTCCTGACTTACACAGGGGTGTGATTATTTTCAGCCTATCTCATCCCAAAGCTGAGAATTGAGGACTTACGTAACTGGGATTTTCTCTCAATTGGTTTATTGGTGTTGAATATATTGGAATTAAATTTATGAACTTGTTATACGTCCAATAAAGCAAAATACAGATGCAGTGTAGAGTATATTGGACTGACTAGGCTTTTCTTATCTCACCCTTCTACTCATGGGTTTACCTAGCTTCACTGGAAGTAAGAATCCCATCATGAAATTTACAGCTATACATTTTATGCAGCACAACATGTCCCTATATCTCAGCTTTGGGATGTGGTAGGGCAAAAATTACCACACCACTCTCGTCATCAGGACCTCACTGACACACGGTGTGAGTTTGAAGAAGATCTGAGGAGGTCACTTTTTTCACCCAAAAAAACACAAAGGGGTACCCCTTTGTGTTTTTTTTAGACTAACTTTTTAACCGTCTCAGATTTCTTCCAAACTCACGATGTTGATTGAGCAGGTCCTGACTTACACAGGGGTGTGATTATTTTTAGGCTATCTCATCCCAAATCTGAGATATGAGGACTAACGTAACTGGGATTTTCTCTCAAAATGTTTATTGGTGTTGAATATATTGGAATTAAATTTATGAGCTTGTTATACGTCCAATAAAGCAAAATACAGATGCAGTGTAGGTTATATTGGACTGACTAGGCTTTTCTGATCGCACCCTTCTACTCATGTGTTTACCTAGCTTCATTGGAAGTAGGAATCCCATCATGAATTTTACAGTTATACATTTTATGCAGCACAACATGTCCCTATATCTCAGCTTTGGAATGTGGTAGGGCAAAAATTACCACACCACTCTCGTCGTCAGGACCTCCCTGACACACGGTGTGAGTTTGAAGAAGATCTGAGGAGGTCACTTTTTTTCACCCAAAAAAACACAAAGGGGTACCCCTTTGTGTTTTTTTAGACTAAATTTTTAACCGTCTCAGATTTCTTCCAAACTCACGATGTTGATTAAGCAGGTCCTGACTTACACAGGGGTGTGATTATTTTCAGCCTATCTAATCCCAAAGCTGAGAATTGAGGACTTACGTAACTGGGATTTTCTCTCAATTGGTTTATTGGTGTTGAATATATTGGAATTGAATTTATGAACTTGGGCAAAAATTACCACACCACTCTCGTCGTCAGGACCTCCCTGACACACGGTGTGAGTTTGAAGAAGATCTGAGGAGGATACTTTTTTTCACCCAAAAAAACACTAAGGGGTACCTGTTTGTGTTTTTTTAGACTAAATTTTTGACCGTCTCAGATTTCTTCCAAACTCACGATGTTGATTAAGCAGGTCCTGACTTACACAGGGGTGTGATTATTTTCAGCCTATCTCATCCCAAAGCTGAGATATGAGGACTTACGTAACTGGGATTTTCTCTCAATAGGTTTATTGGTGTTGAATATATTGGAATTAAATTTATGAGCTTGTTATACGTCCAATAAAGCAAAATACAGATGCAATGTAGGTTATATTGGACTGCCTAGGCTTTTCTGATCGCACCCTTCTACTCATGTGTTTACCTAGCTTCATTGGAAGTAGGAATCCCATCATGAAATTTACAGTTATACATTTTATGCAGCACAACATGTCCCTATATCTCAGCTTTGGAATGTGGTAGGGCAAAAATTACCACACCACTCTCGTCGTCAGGACCTCCCTGACACACGGTGTGAGTTTGAAGAAGATCTGAGGAGGTCACTTTTTTCACCCAAAAAAACACAAAGGGGTACCCCTTTGTGTTTTTTTAGACTAAATTTTTAACCGTCTCAGATTTCTTCCAAACTCACGATGTTGATTAAGCAGGTCCTGACTTACACTGATTATTTTCAGCCTATCTAATCCCAAAGCTGAGAATTGAGGACTTACGTATTTGGGATTTTCTCTCAATTGGTTTATTGGTGTTGAATATATTGGAATTGAATTTATGAACTTGGGCAAAAATTACCACACCACTCTCGTCGTCAGGACCTCCCTGACACACGGTGTGAGTTTGAAGAAGATCTGAGGAGGATACTTTTTTTCACCCAAAAAAACACTAAGGGGTACCTGTTTGTGTTTTTTTAGACTAAATTTTTGACCGTCTCAGATTTCTTCCAAACTCACGATGTTGATTAAGCAGGTCCTGACTTACACAGGGGTGTGATTATTTTCAGCCTATCTAATCCTAAAGCTGAGAATTGAGGACTTACGTAACTGGGATTTTCTCTCAATTGGTTTATTGGTGTTGAATATATTGGAATTAAATTTATGAACTTGTTATACGTCCAATAAAGCAAAATACAGATGCAGTGTAGAGTATATTGGACTGACTAGGCTTTTCTGATCGCACCCTTCTACTCATGTGTTTACCTAGCTTCATTGGAAGTAGGAATCCCATCATGAAATTTACAGTTATACATTTTATGCAGCACAACATGTCCCTATATCTCAGCTTTGGGATGTGGTAGGGCAAAATATCCCACACTCTCTCGTCGTCAGGACCTCCCTGATACACGGTGTGAGTTTGAAGAAGATCTGAGGAGGTCACATTTTTCACCCAAAAAACCACTAAGGGGTACCCCTTTGTGTTTTTTTAGACAAAATTTTTGACCATCTCAGATTTCTTCCAAACTCACGATGTTGATTAAGCAGGTCTTGACTTACACAGGGGTGTGATTATTTTCAGCCTATCTAATCCCAAAGCTGAGAATTGAGGACTTACGTAACTGTGATTTTCTCTCAATTGGTTTATTGGTGTTGAATATATTGGAATTAAATTTATGAACTTGTTATACGTCCAATAAAGCACAATACAGATGCAGTGTAGAGTATATTGGACTGACTAGGCTTTTCTTATCTCAACCTTCTACTCGTATGTTTACCTAGCTTCACTGCGAGTAGGAATCCCATCATGAAATTTACAGTTATACAATTTATGCAGCACAACATGTGCCAACACTTTATTGGTGTTGAATATATTGGAATTAAATTTATGAGCTTGTTATACGTCCAATAAAGCAAAATACAGATGCAGTATAGAGTATATTGGACTGACTAGGCTTTTCTTATCTCACCCTTCTACTCATGGGTTTACCTAGCTTCACTGGAAGTAGGAGTCCCATCATGAAATTTACAGTTATACAGTTTATGCAGCACAACATGTCCCTATATCTCAGCTTTGGGATGTGGTAGGGCAACAATTACCACACCATTGTCTTCGTCAGGACCTCTCTGACACACGGTGTGGGTTTGAAGAAGATCTTAAGAGGTCACATTTTTCACCCAAAAAAAACCCACTAGACTAAATTTTTGACCGTCTCAGATTTCTTCCAAACTCACGATGTTGATTAAGCAGGTCCTGACGTATACAGGGGTGTGATTATTTCCAGCCTATCTCATCCCAAAGCTGAGATATGAGGACTAACGTAACTGGGATTTTCTCTCAATAGGTTTATTGGTGTTGAATATATTGGAATTAAATTTATGAGCTTGTTATACGTCCAATAAAGCAAAATACAGATGCAGTGTAGGTTATATTGGACTGACTAGGCTTTTCTGATCGCACCCTTCTACTCATGTGTTTACCTAGCTTCACTGGAAGTAAGAATCCCATCATGAAATTTACAGTTATACATTTTATGCAGCACAACATGTCCCTATATCTCAGCTTTGGGATGTGGTAGGGCAACAATTACCACGCCACTGTCTTCGTCAGGACCTCCCTGAGATACGGTGTGGGTTTGAAGAAGATCTGAGGAGGTCACATTTTTCACCCAAAAAAAACCCACTAAGGGGTACCCCTTTGTGTTTTTTTAGACTAACTTTTTAACCGTCTCAGATTTCTTCCAAACTCATGATGTTGATTGAGCAGGTTCTGACTTACACAGGGGTGTGATTATTTTCAGCCTGTCTCATCCCAAAGCTGAGATATGAGGACTAACGTAACTGGGATTTTCTCTCAATAGGTTTATTGGTGTTGAATATATTGGAATTAAATTGATGAGCTTGTTATACGTCCAATAAAGCAAAATACAGATGCAATGTAGGTTATATTGGACTGACTAGGCTTTTCTGATCGCACCCTTCTACTCGTGTGTTTACCTAGCTTCACTGGAAGTAGGAATCCCATCATGAAATTTACAGTTATACATTTTATGCAGCACAACATGTCCCTATATCTCAGCTTTGGGATGTGGTAGGGCAAAAATTACCACACCACTCTCGTCGTCAGGACCTCCCTGATACACGGTGTGAGTTTGAAGAAGATCTGAGGAGGATACTTCTTTTCACGCAAAAAACCACTAAGGGGTACCCGTTTGTGTTTTTTTAGATTAAATTTTTGACCGTCTCAGATTTCTTCCAAACTCACGATGTTGATTAAGCAGGTCCTGACTTACACAGGGGTGTGATTATTTTCAGCCTATCTAATCCCAAAGCTGAGAATTGAGGACTTACGTAACTGTGATTTTCTCTCAATTGGTTTATTGGTGTTGAATATATTGGAATTAAATTTATGAACTTGTTATACGTCCAATAAAGCACAATACAGATGCAGTGTAGAGTATATTGGACTGACTAGGCTTTTCTTATCTCAACCTTCTACTCGTATGTTTACCTAGCTTCACTGCGAGTAGGAATCCCATCATGAAATTT
Organism: Hoplias malabaricus; assembly: GCF_029633855.1. Taxonomy (NCBI): domain Eukaryota; kingdom Metazoa; phylum Chordata; class Actinopteri; order Characiformes; family Erythrinidae; genus Hoplias; species Hoplias malabaricus. The sequence continues at coordinate 279,060 of NC_089814.1, forward strand.
ACAGTTATACAATTTATGCAGCACAACATGTGCCTATATCTCAGCTTTGGGATGTGGTAGAGCAACAATTACCACACCACTGTCATCATCAGGACCTCCCTGACACACGGTGTGGGGTTGAAGAAGATCTTAGGAGGTCACATTTTTCACCTAAAAAAAAAACACTAAGGGGTACCCCTTTGTGTTTTTTTTAGACTAACTTTTTAACCGTCTCAGATTTCTTCCAAACTCACGATGTTGATTAAGCAGGTCCTGACTTACACTGATTATTTTCAGCCTATCTAATCCCAAAGCTGAGAATTGAGGACTTACGTATTTGGGATTTTCTCTCAATTGGTTTATTGGTGTTGAATATATTGGAATTGAATTTATGAACTTGGGCAAAAATTACCACACCACTCTCGTCGTCAGGACCTCCCTGACACACGGTGTGAGTTTGAAGAAGATCTGAGGAGGATACTTTTTTTCACCCAAAAAAACACTAAGGGGTACCTGTTTGTGTTTTTTTAGACTAAATTTTTGACCGTCTCAGATTTCTTCCAAACTCACGATGTTGATTAAGCAGGTCCTGACTTACACAGGGGTGTGATTATTTTCAGCCTATCTAATCCTAAAGCTGAGAATTGAGGACTTACGTAACTGGGATTTTCTCTCAATTGGTTTATTGGTGTTGAATATATTGGAATTAAATTTATGAACTTGTTATACGTCCAATAAAGCAAAATACAGATGCAGTGTAGAGTATATTGGACTGACTAGGCTTTTCTGATCGCACCCTTCTACTCATGTGTTTACCTAGCTTCATTGGAAGTAGGAATCCCATCATGAAATTTACAGTTATACATTTTATGCAGCACAACATGTCCCTATATCTCAGCTTTGGGATGTGGTAGGGCAAAATATCCCACACTCTCTCGTCGTCAGGACCTCCCTGATACACGGTGTGAGTTTGAAGAAGATCTGAGGAGGTCACATTTTTCACCCAAAAAACCACTAAGGGGTACCCCTTTGTGTTTTTTTAGACAAAATTTTTGACCATCTCAGATTTCTTCCAAACTCACGATGTTGATTAAGCAGGTCTTGACTTACACAGGGGTGTGATTATTTTCAGCCTATCTAATCCCAAAGCTGAGAATTGAGGACTTACGTAACTGTGATTTTCTCTCAATTGGTTTATTGGTGTTGAATATATTGGAATTAAATTTATGAACTTGTTATACGTCCAATAAAGCACAATACAGATGCAGTGTAGAGTATATTGGACTGACTAGGCTTTTCTTATCTCAACCTTCTACTCGTATGTTTACCTAGCTTCACTGCGAGTAGGAATCCCATCATGAAATTTACAGTTATACAATTTATGCAGCACAACATGTGCCAACACTTTATTGGTGTTGAATATATTGGAATTAAATTTATGAGCTTGTTATACGTCCAATAAAGCAAAATACAGATGCAGTATAGAGTATATTGGACTGACTAGGCTTTTCTTATCTCACCCTTCTACTCATGGGTTTACCTAGCTTCACTGGAAGTAGGAGTCCCATCATGAAATTTACAGTTATACAGTTTATGCAGCACAACATGTCCCTATATCTCAGCTTTGGGATGTGGTAGGGCAACAATTACCACACCATTGTCTTCGTCAGGACCTCTCTGACACACGGTGTGGGTTTGAAGAAGATCTTAAGAGGTCACATTTTTCACCCAAAAAAAACCCACTAGACTAAATTTTTGACCGTCTCAGATTTCTTCCAAACTCACGATGTTGATTAAGCAGGTCCTGACGTATACAGGGGTGTGATTATTTCCAGCCTATCTCATCCCAAAGCTGAGATATGAGGACTAACGTAACTGGGATTTTCTCTCAATAGGTTTATTGGTGTTGAATATATTGGAATTAAATTTATGAGCTTGTTATACGTCCAATAAAGCAAAATACAGATGCAGTGTAGGTTATATTGGACTGACTAGGCTTTTCTGATCGCACCCTTCTACTCATGTGTTTACCTAGCTTCACTGGAAGTAAGAATCCCATCATGAAATTTACAGTTATACATTTTATGCAGCACAACATGTCCCTATATCTCAGCTTTGGGATGTGGTAGGGCAACAATTACCACGCCACTGTCTTCGTCAGGACCTCCCTGAGATACGGTGTGGGTTTGAAGAAGATCTGAGGAGGTCACATTTTTCACCCAAAAAAAACCCACTAAGGGGTACCCCTTTGTGTTTTTTTAGACTAACTTTTTAACCGTCTCAGATTTCTTCCAAACTCATGATGTTGATTGAGCAGGTTCTGACTTACACAGGGGTGTGATTATTTTCAGCCTGTCTCATCCCAAAGCTGAGATATGAGGACTAACGTAACTGGGATTTTCTCTCAATAGGTTTATTGGTGTTGAATATATTGGAATTAAATTGATGAGCTTGTTATACGTCCAATAAAGCAAAATACAGATGCAATGTAGGTTATATTGGACTGACTAGGCTTTTCTGATCGCACCCTTCTACTCGTGTGTTTACCTAGCTTCACTGGAAGTAGGAATCCCATCATGAAATTTACAGTTATACATTTTATGCAGCACAACATGTCCCTATATCTCAGCTTTGGGATGTGGTAGGGCAAAAATTACCACACCACTCTCGTCGTCAGGACCTCCCTGATACACGGTGTGAGTTTGAAGAAGATCTGAGGAGGATACTTCTTTTCACGCAAAAAACCACTAAGGGGTACCCGTTTGTGTTTTTTTAGATTAAATTTTTGACCGTCTCAGATTTCTTCCAAACTCACGATGTTGATTAAGCAGGTCCTGACTTACACAGGGGTGTGATTATTTTCAGCCTATCTAATCCCAAAGCTGAGAATTGAGGACTTACGTAACTGTGATTTTCTCTCAATTGGTTTATTGGTGTTGAATATATTGGAATTAAATTTATGAACTTGTTATACGTCCAATAAAGCACAATACAGATGCAGTGTAGAGTATATTGGACTGACTAGGCTTTTCTTATCTCAACCTTCTACTCGTATGTTTACCTAGCTTCACTGCGAGTAGGAATCCCATCATGAAATTTACAGTTATACAATTTATGCAGCACAACATGTGCCTATATCTCAGCTTTGGGATGTGGTAGAGCAACAATTACCACACCACTGTCATCATCAGGACCTCCCTGACACACGGTGTGGGGTTGAAGAAGATCTTAGGAGGTCACATTTTTCACCTAAAAAAAAAACACTAAGGGGTACCCCTTTGTGTTTTTTTTAGACTAACTTTTTAACCGTCTCAGATTTCTTCCAAACTCACGATGTTGATTAAGCAGGTCCTGACTTACACTGATTATTTTCAGCCTATCTAATCCCAAAGCTGAGAATTGAGGACTTACGTATTTGGGATTTTCTCTCAATTGGTTTATTGGTGTTGAATATATTGGAATTGAATTTATGAACTTGGGCAAAAATTACCACACCACTCTCGTCGTCAGGACCTCCCTGACACACGGTGTGAGTTTGAAGAAGATCTGAGGAGGATACTTTTTTTCACCCAAAAAAACACTAAGGGGTACCTGTTTGTGTTTTTTTAGACTAAATTTTTGACCGTCTCAGATTTCTTCCAAACTCACGATGTTGATTAAGCAGGTCCTGACTTACACAGGGGTGTGATTATTTTCAGCCTATCTAATCCTAAAGCTGAGAATTGAGGACTTACGTAACTGGGATTTTCTCTCAATTGGTTTATTGGTGTTGAATATATTGGAATTAAATTTATGAACTTGTTATACGTCCAATAAAGCAAAATACAGATGCAGTGTAGAGTATATTGGACTGACTAGGCTTTTCTGATCGCACCCTTCTACTCATGTGTTTACCTAGCTTCATTGGAAGTAGGAATCCCATCATGAAATTTACAGTTATACATTTTATGCAGCACAACATGTCCCTATATCTCAGCTTTGGGATGTGGTAGGGCAAAAATTACCACACCACTCTCGTCGTTAGGACCTCCCTGACACACGGTGTGAGTTTGAAGAAGATCTGAGGAGGTCACTTTTTTTCACCCAAAAAAACACAAAGGGGTACCCCTTTGTGTTTTTTTAGACAAAATTTTTGACCGTCTCAGATTTCTTCCAAACTCACGATGTTGATTAAGCAGGTCCTGACTTACACAGGGGTGTGATTATTTTCAGCCTATCTAATCCCAAAGCTGAGAATTGAGGACTTACGTAACTGGGATTTTCTCTCAATTGGTTTATTGGTGTTGAATATATTGGAATTGAATTTATGAACTTGGGCAAAAATTACCACACCACTCTCGTCGTCAGGACCTCCCTGACACACGGTGTGAGTTTGAAGAAGATCTGAGGAGGATACTTTTTTTCACCCAAAAAAACACTAAGGGGTACCTGTTTGTGTTTTTTTAGACTAAATTTTTGACCGTCTCAGATTTCTTCCAAACTCACGATGTTGATTAAGCAGGTCCTGACTTACACAGGGGTGTGATTATTTTCAGCCTATCTCATCCCAAAGCTGAGATATGAGGACTTACGTAACTGGGATTTTCTCTCAATAGGTTTATTGGTGTTGAATATATTGGAATTAAATTTATGAGCTTGTTATACGTCCAATAAAGCAAAATACAGATGCAATGTAGGTTATATTGGACTGCCTAGGCTTTTCTGATCGCACCCTTCTACTCATGGGTTTACCTAGCTTCACTGGAAGTAAGAATCCCATCATGAAATTTACAGCTATACATTTTATGCAGCACAACATGTCCCTATATCTCAGCTTTGGGATGTGGTAGGGCAAAAATTACCACACCACTCTCGTCATCAGGACCTCACTGACACACGGTGTGAGTTTGAAGAAGATCTGAGGAGGTCACTTTTTTCACCCAAAAAAACACAAAGGGGTACCCCTTTGTGTTTTTTTTAGACTAACTTTTTAACCGTCTCAGATTTCTTCCAAACTCACGATGTTGATTGAGCAGGTCCTGACTTACACAGGGGTGTGATTATTTTTAGGCTATCTCATCCCAAATCTGAGATATGAGGACTAACGTAACTGGGATTTTCTCTCAAAATGTTTATTGGTGTTGAATATATTGGAATTAAATTTATGAGCTTGTTATACGTCCAATAAAGCAAAATACAGATGCAGTGTAGGTTATATTGGACTGACTAGGCTTTTCTGATCGCACCCTTCTACTCATGTGTTTACCTAGCTTCATTGGAAGTAGGAATCCCATCATGAATTTTACAGTTATACATTTTATGCAGCACAACATGTCCCTATATCTCAGCTTTGGAATGTGGTAGGGCAAAAATTACCACACCACTCTCGTCATCAGGACCTCACTGACACACGGTGTGAGTTTGAAGAAGATCTGAGGAGGTCACTTTTTTCACCCAAAAAAACACAAAGGGGTACCCCTTTGTGTTTTTTTTAGACTAACTTTTTAACCGTCTCAGATTTCTTCCAAACTCACGATGTTGATTGAGCAGGTCCTGACTTACACAGGGGTGTGATTATTTTTAGGCTATCTCATCCCAAATCTGAGATATGAGGACTAACGTAACTGGGATTTTCTCTCAAAATGTTTATTGGTGTTGAATATATTGGAATTAAATTTATGAGCTTGTTATACGTCCAATAAAGCAAAATACAGATGCAGTGTAGAGTATATTGGACTGACTAGGCTTTTCTGATCGCACCCTTCTACTCATGTGTTTACCTAGCTTCATTGGAAGTAGGAATCCCATCATGAAATTTACAGTTATACATTTTATGCAGCACAACATGTCCCTATATCTCAGCTTTGGAATGTGGTAGGGCAAAAATTACCACACCACTCTCGTCGTCAAGACCTCCCTGACACACGGTGTGAGTTTGAAGAAGATCTGAGGAGGTCACTTTTTTTCACCCAAAAAAACACAAAGGGGTACCCCTTTGTGTTTTTTTAGACTAAATTTTTAACCGTCTCAGATTTCTTCCAAACTCACGATGTTGATTAAGCAGGTCCTGACTTACACTGATTATTTTCAGCCTATCTAATCCCAAAGCTGAGAATTGAGGACTTACGTATTTGGGATTTTCTCTCAATTGGTTTATTGGTGTTGAATATATTGGAATTGAATTTATGAACTTGGGCAAAAATTACCACACCACTCTCGTCGTCAGGACCTCCCTGACACACGGTGTGAGTTTGAAGAAGATCTGAGGAGGATACTTTTTTTCACCCAAAAAAACACTAAGGGGTACCTGTTTGTGTTTTTTTAGACTAAATTTTTGACCGTCTCAGATTTCTTCCAAACTCACGATGTTGATTAAGCAGGTCCTGACTTACACAGGGGTGTGATTATTTTCAGCCTATCTAATCCTAAAGCTGAGAATTGAGGACTTACGTAACTGGGATTTTCTCTCAATTGGTTTATTGGTGTTGAATATATTGGAATTAAATTTATGAACTTGTTATACGTCCAATAAAGCACAATACAGATGCAGTGTAGAGTATATTGGACTGACTAGGCTTTTCTTATCTCAACCTTCTTCTCGTATGTTTACCTAGCTTCACTGCGAGTAGGAATCCCATCATGAAATTTACAGTTATACAATTTATGCAGCACAACATGTGCCAACACTTTATTGGTGTTGAATATATTGGAATTAAATTTATGAGCTTGTTATACGTCCAATAAAGCAAAATACAGATGCAGTATAGAGTATATTGGACTGACTAGGCTTTTCTTATCTCACCCTTCTACTCATGGGTTTACCTAGCTTCACTGGAAGTAGGAGTCCCATCATGAAATTTACAGTTATACAGTTTATGCAGCACAACATGTCCCTATATCTCAGCTTTGGGATGTGGTAGGGCAACAATTACCACACCATTGTCTTCGTCAGGACCTCTCTGACACACGGTGTGGGTTTGAAGAAGATCTTAAGAGGTCACATTTTTCACCCAAAAAAAACCCACTAGACTAAATTTTTGACCGTCTCAGATTTCTTCCAAACTCACGATGTTGATTAAGCAGGTCCTGACGTATACAGGGGTGTGATTATTTCCAGCCTATCTCATCCCAAAGCTGAGATATGAGGACTAACGTAACTGGGATTTTCTCTCAATAGGTTTATTGGTGTTGAATATATTGGAATTAAATTTATGAGCTTGTTATACGTCCAATAAAGCAAAATACAGATGCAGTGTAGGTTATATTGGACTGACTAGGCTTTTCTGATCGCACCCTTCTACTCATGTGTTTACCTAGCTTCACTGGAAGTAAGAATCCCATCATGAAATTTACAGTTATACATTTTATGCAGCACAACATGTCCCTATATCTCAGCTTTGGGATGTGGTAGGGCAACAATTACCACACCACTGTCTTCGTCAGGACCTCCCTGAGATACGGTGTGGGTTTGAAGAAGATCTGAGGAGGTCACATTTTTCACCCAAAAAAAACCCACTAAGGGGTACCCGTTTGTGTTTTTTTAGACTAACTTTTTAACCGTCTCAGATTTCTTCCAAACTCATGATGTTGATTGAGCAGGTTCTGACTTACACAGGGGTGTGATTATTTTCAGCCTGTCTCATCCCAAAGCTGAGATATGAGGACTAACGTAACTGGGATTTTCTCTCAATAGGTTTATTGGTGTTGAATATATTGGAATTAAATTGATGAGCTTGTTATACGTCCAATAAAGCAAAATACAGATGCAATGTAGGTTATATTGGACTGACTAGGCTTTTCTGATCGCACCCTTCTACTCGTGTGTTTACCTAGCTTCACTGGAAGTAGGAATCCCATCATGAAATTTACAGTTATACATTTTATGCAGCACAACATGTCCCTATATCTCAGCTTTGGGATGTGGTAGGGCAAAAATTACCACACCACTCTCGTCGTCAGGACCTCCCTGATACACGGTGTGAGTTTGAAGAAGATCTGAGGAGGATACTTCTTTTCACGCAAAAAACCACTAAGGGGTACCCGTTTGTGTTTTTTTAGATTAAATTTTTGACCGTCTCAGATTTCTTCCAAACTCACGATGTTGATTAAGCAGGTCCTGACTTACACAGGGGTGTGATTATTTTCAGCCTATCTAATCCCAAAGCTGAGAATTGAGGACTTACGTAACTGTGATTTTCTCTCAATTGGTTTATTGGTGTTGAATATATTGGAATTAAATTTATGAACTTGTTATACGTCCAATAAAGCACAATACAGATGCAGTGTAGAGTATATTGGACTGACTAGGCTTTTCTTATCTCAACCTTCTACTCGTATGTTTACCTAGCTTCACTGCGAGTAGGAATCCCATCATGAAATTTACAGTTATACAATTTATGCAGCACAACATGTGCCTATATCTCAGCTTTGGGATGTGGTAGAGCAACAATTACCACACCACTGTCATCATCAGGACCTCCCTGACACACGGTGTGGGGTTGAAGAAGATCTTAGGAGGTCACATTTTTCACCTAAAAAAAAAACACTAAGGGGTACCCCTTTGTGTTTTTTTTAGACTAACTTTTTAACCGTCTCAGATTTCTTCCAAACTCACGATGTTGATTAAGCAGGTCCTGACTTACACTGATTATTTTCAGCCTATCTAATCCCAAAGCTGAGAATTGAGGACTTACGTAACTGGGATTTTCTCTCAATTGGTTTATTGGTGTTGAATATATTGGAATTGAATTTATGAACTTGGGCAAAAATTACCACACCACTCTCGTCGTCAGGACCTCCCTGACACACGGTGTGAGTTTGAAGAAGATCTGAGGAGGATACTTTTTTTCACCCAAAAAAACACTAAGGGGTACCTGTTTGTGTTTTTTTAGACTAAATTTTTGACCGTCTCAGATTTCTTCCAAACTCACGATGTTGATTAAGCAGGTCCTGACTTACACAGGGGTGTGATTATTTTCAGCCTATCTCATCCCAAAGCTGAGATATGAGGACTTACGTAACTGGGATTTTCTCTCAATAGGTTTATTGGTGTTGAATATATTGGAATTAAATTTATGAGCTTGTTATACGTCCAATAAAGCAAAATACAGATGCAATGTAGGTTATATTGGACTGCCTAGGCTTTTCTGATCGCACCCTTCTACTCATGGGTTTACCTAGCTTCACTGGAAGTAAGAATCCCATCATGAAATTTACAGCTATACATTTTATGCAGCACAACATGTCCCTATATCTCAGCTTTGGGATGTGGTAGGGCAAAAATTACCACACCACTCTCGTCATCAGGACCTCACTGACACACGGTGTGAGTTTGAAGAAGATCTGAGGAGGTCACTTTTTTCACCCAAAAAAACACAAAGGGGTACCCCTTTGTGTTTTTTTTAGACTAACTTTTTAACCGTCTCAGATTTCTTCCAAACACACGATGTTGATTGAGCAGGTCCTGACTTACACAGGGGTGTGATTATTTTTAGGCTATCTCATCCCAAATCTGAGATATGAGGACTAACGTAACTGGGATTTTCTCTCAAAATGTTTATTGGTGTTGAATATATTGGAATTAAATTTATGAGCTTGTTATACGTCCAATAAAGCAAAATACAGATGCAGTGTAGGTTATATTGGACTGACTAGGCTTTTCTGATCGCACCCTTCTACTCATGTGTTTACCTAGCTTCATTGGAAGTAGGAATCCCATCATGAATTTTACAGTTATACATTTTATGCAGCACAACATGTCCCTATATCTCAGCTTTGGAATGTGGTAGGGCAAAAATTACCACACCACTCTCGTCGTCAGGACCTCCCTGACACACGGTGTGAGTTTGAAGAAGATCTGAGGAGGTCACTTTTTTTCACCCAAAAAAACACAAAGGGGTACCCCTTTGTGTTTTTTTAGACTAAATTTTTAACCGTCTCAGATTTCTTCCAAACTCACGATGTTGATTAAGCAGGTCCTGACTTACACTGATTATTTTCAGCCTATCTAATCCCAAAGCTGAGAATTGAGGACTTACGTATTTGGGATTTTCTCTCAATTGGTTTATTGGTGTTGAATATATTGGAATTGAATTTATGAACTTGGGCAAAAATTACCACACCACTCTCGTCGTCAGGACCTCCCTGACACACAGTGTGAGTTTGAAGAAGATCTGAGGAGGATACTTTTTTTCACCCAAAAAAACACTAAGGGGTACCTGTTTGTGTTTTTTTAGACTAAATTTTTGACCGTCTCAGATTTCTTCCAAACTCACGATGTTGATTAAGCAGGTCCTGACTTACACAGGGGTGTGATTATTTTCAGCCTATCTAATCCTAAAGCTGAGAATTGAGGACTTACGTAACTGGGATTTTCTCTCAATTGGTTTATTGGTGTTGAATATATTGGAATTAAATTTATGAACTTGTTATACGTCCAATAAAGCAAAATACAGATGCAGTGTAGAGTATATTGGACTGACTAGGCTTTTCTGATCGCACCCTTCTACTCATGTGTTTACCTAGCTTCATTGGAAGTAGGAATCCCATCATGAAATTTACAGTTATACATTTTATGCAGCACAACATGTCCCTATATCTCAGCTTTGGGATGTGGTAGGGCAACAATTACCACACCACTGTCTTCGTCAGGACCTCCCTGAGATACGGTGTGGGTTTGAAGAAGATCTGAGGAGGTCACATTTTTCACCCAAAAAAAACCCACTAAGGGGTACCCGTTTGTGTTTTTTTAGACTAACTTTTTAACCGTCTCAGATTTCTTCCAAACTCATGATGTTGATTGAGCAGGTTCTGACTTACACAGGGGTGTGATTATTTTCAGCCTGTCTCATCCCAAAGCTGAGATATGAGGACTAACGTAACTGGGATTTTCTCTCAATAGGTTTATTGGTGTTGAATATATTGGAATTAAATTGATGAGCTTGTTATACGTCCAATAAAGCAAAATACAGATGCAATGTAGGTTATATTGGACTGACTAGGCTTTTCTGATCGCACCCTTCTACTCGTGTGTTTACCTAGCTTCACTGGAAGTAGGAATCCCATCATGAAATTTACAGTTATACATTTTATGCAGCACAACATGTCCCTATATCTCAGCTTTGGGATGTGGTAGGGCAAAAATTACCACACCACTCTCGTCGTCAGGACCTCCCTGATACACGGTGTGAGTTTGAAGAAGATCTGAGGAGGATACTTCTTTTCACGCAAAAAACCACTAAGGGGTACCCGTTTGTGTTTTTTTAGATTAAATTTTTGACCGTCTCAGATTTCTTCCAAACTCACGATGTTGATTAAGCAGGTCCTGACTTACACAGGGGTGTGATTATTTTCAGCCTATCTAATCCCAAAGCTGAGAATTGAGGACTTACGTAACTGTGATTTTCTCTCAATTGGTTTATTGGTGTTGAATATATTGGAATTAAATTTATGAACTTGTTATACGTCCAATAAAGCACAATACAGATGCAGTGTAGAGTATATTGGACTGACTAGGCTTTTCTTATCTCAACCTTCTACTCGTATGTTTACCTAGCTTCACTGCGAGTAGGAATCCCATCATGAAATTTACAGTTATACAATTTATGCAGCACAACATGTGCCTATATCTCAGCTTTGGGATGTGGTAGAGCAACAATTACCACACCACTGTCATCATCAGGACCTCCCTGACACACGGTGTGGGGTTGAAGAAGATCTTAGGAGGTCACATTTTTCACCTAAAAAAAAAACACTAAGGGGTACCCCTTTGTGTTTTTTTTAGACTAACTTTTTAACCGTCTCAGATTTCTTCCAAACTCACGATGTTGATTAAGCAGGTCCTGACTTACACTGATTATTTTCAGCCTATCTAATCCCAAAGCTGAGAATTGAGGACTTACGTAACTGGGATTTTCTCTCAATTGGTTTATTGGTGTTGAATATATTGGAATTGAATTTATGAACTTGGGCAAAAATTACCACACCACTCTCGTCGTCAGGACCTCCCTGACACACGGTGTGAGTTTGAAGAAGATCTGAGGAGGATACTTTTTTTCACCCAAAAAAACACTAAGGGGTACCTGTTTGTGTTTTTTTAGACTAAATTTTTGACCGTCTCAGATTTCTTCCAAACTCACGATGTTGATTAAGCAGGTCCTGACTTACACAGGGGTGTGATTATTTTCAGCCTATCTCATCCCAAAGCTGAGATATGAGGACTTACGTAACTGGGATTTTCTCTCAATAGGTTTATTGGTGTTGAATATATTGGAATTAAATTTATGAGCTTGTTATACGTCCAATAAAGCAAAATACAGATGCAATGTAGGTTATATTGGACTGCCTAGGCTTTTCTGATCGCACCCTTCTACTCATGGGTTTACCTAGCTTCACTGGAAGTAAGAATCCCATCATGAAATTTACAGCTATACATTTTATGCAGCACAACATGTCCCTATATCTCAGCTTTGGGATGTGGTAGGGCAAAAATTACCACACCACTCTCGTCATCAGGACCTCACTGACACACGGTGTGAGTTTGAAGAAGATCTGAGGAGGTCACTTTTTTCACCCAAAAAAACACAAAGGGGTACCCCTTTGTGTTTTTTTTAGACTAACTTTTTAACCGTCTCAGATTTCTTCCAAACTCACGATGTTGATTGAGCAGGTCCTGACTTACACAGGGGTGTGATTATTTTTAGGCTATCTCATCCCAAATCTGAGATATGAGGACTAACGTAACTGGGATTTTCTCTCAAAATGTTTATTGGTGTTGAATATATTGGAATTAAATTTATGAGCTTGTTATACGTCCAATAAAGCAAAATACAGATGCAGTGTAGGTTATATTGGACTGACTAGGCTTTTCTGATCGCACCCTTCTACTCATGTGTTTACCTAGCTTCATTGGAAGTAGGAATCCCATCATGAATTTTACAGTTATACATTTTATGCAGCACAACATGTCCCTATATCTCAGCTTTGGAATGTGGTAGGGCAAAAATTACCACACCACTCTCGTCGTCAGGACCTCCCTGACACACGGTGTGAGTTTGAAGAAGATCTGAGGAGGTCACTTTTTTTCACCCAAAAAAACACAAAGGGGTACCCCTTTGTGTTTTTTTAGACTAAATTTTTAACCGTCTCAGATTTCTTCCAAACTCACGATGTTGATTAAGCAGGTCCTGACTTACACTGATTATTTTCAGCCTATCTAATCCCAAAGCTGAGATATGAGGACTTACGTATTTGGGATTTTCTCTCAATTGGTTTATTGGTGTTGAATATATTGGAATTGAATTTATGAACTTGGGCAAAAATTACCACACCACTCTCGTCGTCAGGACCTCCCTGACACACAGTGTGAGTTTGAAGAAGATCTGAGGAGGATACTTTTTTTCACCCAAAAAAACACTAAGGGGTACCTGTTTGTGTTTTTTTAGACTAAATTTTTGACCGTCTCAGATTTCTTCCAAACTCACGATGTTGATTAAGCAGGTCCTGACTTACACAGGGGTGTGATTATTTTCAGCCTATCTAATCCTAAAGCTGAGAATTGAGGACTTACGTAACTGGGATTTTCTCTCAATTGGTTTATTGGTGTTGAATATATTGGAATTAAATTTATGAACTTGTTATACGTCCAATAAAGCAAAATACAGATGCAGTGTAGAGTATATTGGACTGACTAGGCTTTTCTGATCGCACCCTTCTACTCATGTGTTTACCTAGCTTCATTGGAAGTAGGAATCCCATCATGAAATTTACAGTTATACATTTTATGCAGCACAACATGTCCCTATATCTCAGCTTTGGGATGTGGTAGGGCAAAAATTACCACACCACTCTCGTCGTTAGGACCTCCCTGACACACGGTGTGAGTTTGAAGAAGATCTGAGGAGGTCACTTTTTTTCACCCAAAAAAACACAAAGGGGTACCCCTTTGTGTTTTTTTAGACTAAATTTTTGACCGTCTCAGATTTCTTCCAAACTCACGATGTTGATTAAGCAGGTCCTGACTTACACAGGGGTGTGATTATTTTCAGCCTATATCATCCCAAAGCTGAGATATGAGGACTTACGTAACTGGGATTTTCTCTCAATAGGTTTATTGGTGTTGAATATATTGGAATTAAATTTATGAGCTTGTTATACGTCCAATAAAGCAAAATACAGATGCAATGTAGGTTATATTGGACTGCCTAGGCTTTTCTGATCGCACCCTTCTACTCATGGGTTTACCTAGCTTCACTGGAAGTAAGAATCCCATCATGAAATTTACAGCTATACATTTTATGCAGCACAACATGTCCCTATATCTCAGCTTTGGGATGTGGTAGGGCAAAAATTACCACACCACTCTCGTCATCAGGACCTCACTGACACACGGTGTGAGTTTGAAGAAGATCTGAGGAGGTCACTTTTTTCACCCAAAAAAACACTAAGGGGTACCCCTTTGTGTTTTTTTAGACTAAATTTTTGACCGTCTCAGATTTCTTCCAAACTCACGATGTTGATTAAGCAGGTCCTGACTTACACAGGGGTGTGATTATTTTCAGCCTATCTAATCCCAAAGCTGAGAATTGAGGACTTACGTAACTGGGATTTTCTCTCAATTGGTTTATTGGTGTTGAATATATTGGAATTGAATTTATGAACTTGGGCAAAAATTACCACACCACTCTCGTCGTCAGGACCTCCCTGACACACGGTGTGAGTTTGAAGAAGATCTGAGGAGGATACTTTTTTTCACCCAAAAAAACACTAAGGGGTACCTGTTTGTGTTTTTTTAGACTAAATTTTTGACCGTCTCAGATTTCTTCCAAACTCACGATGTTGATTAAGCAGGTCCTGACTTACACAGGGGTGTGATTATTTTCAGCCTATCTAATCCTAAAGCTGAGAATTGAGGACTTACGTAACTGGGATTTTCTCTCAATTGGTTTATTGGCGTTGAATATATTGGAATTAAATTTATGAACTTGTTATACGTTCAATAAAGCAAAATACAGATGCGGTGTAGAGTATATTGGACTGACTAGGCTTTTCTTATCTCACCCTTCTACTCATGGGTTAACCTAGCTTCACTGGAAGTAGGAATCCCATCATGAAATTTACAGTTATACATTTTATGCAGCACAACATGTCCCTATGTCCCTATATCTCAGCTTTGGGATGTGGTAGGGCAAAAATTACCGCACCACTCTCGTCGTCAGGACCTCCTTGACACACGGTGTGAGTTTGAAGAAGATCTGAGGAGGATACTTTTTTTCACCCAAAAAAACACTAAGGTGTACCCTTTTGTGTTTTTTTTTTGACTAAAATTTTGACCGTCTCAGATTTCTTCCAAACTCACGATGTTGATTAAGCAGGTCCTGACTTACACAGGGGTGTGATTATTTTCAGCCTATCTCATCCCAAAGCTGAGAATTGAGGACTTACGTAACTGGGATTTTCTCTCAATTGGTTTATTGGTGTTGAATATATTGGAATTAAATTTATGAACTTGTTATACGTCCAATAAAGCAAAATACAGATGCAGTGTAGAGTATATTGGACTGACTAGGCTTTTCTTATCTCACCCTTCTACTCATGGGTTTACCTAGCTTCACTGGAAGTAAGAATCCCATCATGAAATTTACAACTATACATTTTATGCAGCACAACATGTCCCTATATCTCAGCTTTGGGATGTGGTAGGGCAAAAATTACCACACCACTGTCTTCGTCAGGACCTCCCTGACACACGGTGTGGGTTTGAAGAAGATCTGAGGAGGTCACATTTTTCACCCAAAAAAACACTAAGGGGTAGCCCTTTGTGTTTTTTTAGACTAAATTTTTGACCGTCTCAGATTTCTTCCAAACTCATGATGTTGATTAAGCAGGTCCTGACTTACACAGGGGTGTGATTATTTTCAGCCTATCTCATCCCAAAGCTGAGATATGAGGACTAACGTAACTGGGATTTTCTCTCAATAGGTTTATTGGTGTTGAATATATTGGAATTAAATTTATGAGCTTGTTATACGTCCAATAAAGCAAAATACAGATGCAATGTAGGTTATATTGGACTGCCTAGGCTTTTCTGATCGCACCCTTCTACTCATGGGTTTACCTAGCTTCACTGGAAGTAAGAATCCCATCATGAAATTTACAGCTATACATTTTATGCAGCACAACATGTCCCTATATCTCAGCTTTGGGATGTGGTAGGGCAAAAATTACCACACCACTCTCGTCATCAGGACCTCACTGACACACGGTGTGAGCTTGAAGAAGATCTGAGGAGGTCACTTTTTTCACCCAAAAAAACACTAAGGGGTACCTGTTTGTGTTTTTTTAGACTAAATTTTTGACCGTCTCAGATTTCTTCCAAACTCACGATGTTGATTAAGCAGGTCCTGACTTACACAGGGGTGTGATTATTTTCAGCCTATCTCATCCCAAAGCTGAGATATGAGGACTTACGTAACTGGGATTTTCTCTCAATTGGTTTATTGGAATTGAATTTATGAACTTGGGCAAAAATTACCACACCACTCTCTTCGTCAGGACCTCCCTGACACATGGTTTGAGTTTGAAGAAGGTCTGAGGAGGATACTTTTTTTCACTCAAAAAAACACTAAGGGGTACCCTTTTGTGTTTTTTTTTTTGACTAAAATTATGACCGTCTCAGATTTCTTCCAAACTCACGATGTTGATTAAGCAGGTCCTGACTTACACAGGGGTGTGATTATTTTCAGCCTATCTCATCCCAAAGCTGAGATATGAGGACTTACGTAACTGGGATTTTCTCTCAATAGGTTTATTGGTGTTGAATATATTGGAATTAAATTTATGAACTTGTTATACGTCCAATAAAGCAAAATACAGATGCAGTGTAGAGTATATTGGACTGACTAGGCTTTTCTTATCTCACCCTTCTACTCATGGGTTTACCTAGCTTCACTGGAAGTAGGAATCCCATCATGAAATTTACAGTTATACATTTTATGCAGCACAACATGTCCCTATATCTCAGCTTTGGGATGTGGTAGGGCAAAAATTACCACACCACTCTCGTCGTCAGGACCTCCCTGACACACGGTGTGAGTTTGAAGAAGATCTGAGGAGGTCACTTTTTTTCACCCAAAAAAACACAAAGGGGTACCCCTTTGTGTTTTTTTAGACTAAATTTTTGACCGTCTCAGATTTCTTCCAAACTCACGATGTTGATTAAGCAGGTCCTGACTTACACAGGGGTGTGATTATTTTCAGCCTATCTAATCCCAAAGCTGAGAAATGAGGACTTACGTAACTGGGATTTTCTCTCAATTGGTTTATTGGTGTTGAATATATTGGAATTGAATTTATGAACTTGGGCAAAAATTACCACACCACTCTCGTCGTCAGGACCTCCCTGACACACGGTGTGAGTTTGAAGAAGATCTGAGGAGGATACTTTTCTTCACCCAAAAAAACACTAAGGGGTACCTGTTTGTGTTTTTTTAGACTAAATTTTTGACCGTCTCAGATTTCTTCCAAACTCACGATGTTGATTAAGCAGGTCCTGACTTACACAGGGGTGTGATTATTTTCAGCCTATGAAATCCTAAAGCTGAGAATTGAGGACTTACGTAACTGGGATTTTCTCTCAATTGGTTTATTGGTGTTGAATATATTGGAATTAAATTTATGAACTTGTTATACGTCCAATAAAGCAAAATACAGATGCAGTGTAGAGTATATTGGACTGACTAGGCTTTTCTTATCTCACCCTTCTACTCATGGGTTTACCTAGCTTCACTGGAAGTAGGAATCCCATCATGAAATTTACAGTTATACATTTTATGCAGCACAACATGTCCCTATATCTCAGCTTTGGGATGTGGTAGGGCAAAAATTACCGCACCACTCTCGTCGTCAGGACCTCCCTGACACACGGTGTGAGTTTGAAGAAGATCTGAGGAGGTCACTTTTTTTCACCCAAAAAACACAAAGGGGTACCCCTTTGTGTTTTTTTAGAGTAAATTTTTGACCGTCTCAGATTTCTTCCAAACTCACGTTGTTGATTAAGCAGGTCCTGACTTACACAGGGGTGTGATTATTTTCAGCCTATCTCATCCCAAAGCTGAGATATGAGGACTTACGTAACTGGGATTTTCTCTCAATTGGTTTATTGGTGTTGAATATATTGGAATTGAATTTATGAACTTGGGCAAAAATTACCACACCACTCTCTTCGTCAGGACCTCCCTGACACATGGTTTGAGTTTGAAGAAGATCTGAGGAGGATACTTTTTTTCACCCAAAAAAACACTAAAGGGTACCCTTTTGCGTTTTTTTTTAGACTAAATTTTTGACCGTCTCAGATTTCTTCCAAACTCACGATGTTGATTAAGCAGGTCCTGACTTACACAGGGGTGTGATTATTTTCAGCCTATCTAATCCCAAAGCTGAGAAATGAGGACTTACGTAACTGGGATTTTCTCTCAATTGGTTTATTGGTGTTGAATATATTGGAATTGAATTTATGAACTTGGGCAAAAATTACCACACCACTCTCGTCGTCAGGACCTCCCTGACACACGGTGTGAGTTTGAAGAAGATCTGAGGAGGATACTTTTCTTCACCCAAAAAAACACTAAGGGGTACCTGTTTGTGTTTTTTTAGACTAAATTTTTGACCGTCTCAGATTTCTTCCAAACTCACGATGTTGATTAAGCAGGTCCTGACTTACACAGGGGTGTGATTATTTTCAGCCTATGAAATCCTAAAGCTGAGAATTGAGGACTTACGTAACTGGGATTTTCTCTCAATTGGTTTATTGGTGTTGAATATATTGGAATTAAATTTATGAACTTGTTATACGTCCAATAAAGCAAAATACAGATGCAGTGTAGAGTATATTGGACTGACTAGGCTTTTCTTATCTCACCCTTCTACTCATGGGTTTACCTAGCTTCACTGGAAGTAGGAATCCCATCATGAAATTTACAGTTATACATTTTATGCAGCACAACATGTCCCTATATCTCAGCTTTGGGATGTGGTAGGGCAAAAATTACCGCACCACTCTCGTCGTCAGGACCTCCTTGACACACGGTGTGAGTTTGAAGAAGATCTGAGGAGGATACTTTTTTTCACCCAAAAAAACACAAAGGGGTACCCCTTTGTGTTTTTTTAGACTAAATTTTTGACCGTCTCAGATTTCTTCCAAACTCACGATGTTGATTAAGCAGGTCCTGACTTACACAGGGGTGTGATTATTTTCAGCCTATCTAATCCTAAAGCTGAGAATTGAGGACTTACGTAACTGGGATTTTCTCTCAATTGGTTTATTGGTGTTGAATATATTGGAATTAAATTTATGAACTTGTTATACGTCCAATAAAGCAAAATACAGATGCGGTATATTGGACTGACTAGGCTTTTCTTATCTCACCCTTCTACTCATGGGTTTACCTAGCTTCACTGGAAGTAGGAATCCCATCATGAAATTTACAGTTATACATTTTATGCAGCACAACATGTCCCTATATCTCAGCTTTGGGATGTGGTAGGGCAAAAATTACCACACCACTCTCGTCGTCAGGACCTCCCTGACACACGGTGTGAGTTTGAAGAAGATCTGAGGAGGTCACTTTTTTTCACCCAAAAAAACACAAAGGGGTACCCCTTTGTGTTTTTTTAGACTAAATTTTTGACCGTCTCAGATTTCTTCCAAACTCACGATGTTGATTAAGCAGGTCCTGACTTACACAGGGGTGTGATTATTTTCAGCCTATCTAATCCCAAAGCTGAGAAATGAGGACTTACGTAACTGGGATTTTCTCTCAATTGGTTTATTGGTGTTGAATATATTGGAATTGAATTTATGAACTTGGGCAAAAATTACCACACCACTCTCGTCGTCAGGACCTCCCTGACACACGGTGTGAGTTTGAAGAAGATCTGAGGAGGATACTTTTCTTCACCCAAAAAAACACTAAGGGGTACCTGTTTGTGTTTTTTTAGACTAAATTTTTGACCGTCTCAGATTTCTTCCAAACTCACGATGTTGATTAAGCAGGTCCTGACTTACACAGGGGTGTGATTATTTTCAGCCTATGAAATCCTAAAGCTGAGAATTGAGGACTTACGTAACTGGGATTTTCTCTCAATTGGTTTATTGGTGTTGAATATATTGGAATTAAATTTATGAACTTGTTATACGTCCAATAAAGCAAAATACAGATGCGGTGTAGAGTATATTGGACTGACTAGGCTTTTCTTATCTCACCCTTCTACTCATGGGTTTACCTAGCTTCACTGGAAGTAGGAATCCCATCATGAAATTTACAGTTATACATTTTATGCAGCACAACATGTCCCTATATCTCAGCTTTGGGATGTGGTAGGGCAAAAATTACCGCACCACTCTCGTCGTCAGGACCTCCCTGACACACGGTGTGAGTTTGAAGAAGATCTGAGGAGGTCACTTTTTTTCACCCAAAAAACACAAAGGGGTACCCCTTTGTGTTTTTTTAGACTAAATTTTTGACCGTCTCAGATTTCTTCCAAACTCACGTTGTTGATTAAGCAGGTCCTGACTTACACAGGGGTGTGATTATTTTCAGCCTATCTAATCCCAAAGCTGAGAATTGAGGACTTACGTAACTGGGATTTTCTCTCAATTGGTTTATTGGTGTTGAATATATTGGAATTGAATTTATGAACTTGGGCAAAAATTACCACACCACTCTCGTCGTCAGGACCTCCCTGACACACGGTGTGAGTTTGAAGAAGATCTGAGGAGGATACTTTTTTCACCCAAAAAACACTAAGGGGTACCTGTTTGTGTTTTTTTAGACTAAATTTTTGACCGTCTCAGATTTCTTCCAAACTCACGATGTTGATTAAGCAGGTCCTGACTTACACAGGGGTGTGATTATTTTCAGCCTATCTAATCCTAAAGCTGAGAATTGAGGACTTACGTAACTGGGATTTTCTCTCAATTGGTTTATTGGCGTTGAATATATTGGAATTAAATTTATGAACTTGTTATACGTCCAATAAAGCAAAATACAGATGCGGTATATTGGACTGACTAGGCTTTTCTTATCTCACCCTTCTACTCATGGGTTTACCTAGCTTCACTGGAAGTAGGAATCCCATCATGAAATTTACAGTTATACATTTTATGCAGCACAACATGTCCCTATATCTCAGCTTTGGGATGTGGTAGGGCAAAAATTACCGCACCACTCTCGTCGTCAGGACCTCCTTGACACACGGTGTGAGTTTGAAGAAGATCTGAGGAGGATACTTTTTTTCACCCAAAAAAACACTAAGGGGTACCCCTTTGTGTTTTTTTTTTTTGACTAAAATTTTGACCGTCTCAGATTTCTTCCAAACTCACGATGTTGATTAAGCAGGTCCTGACTTACACAGGGGTGTGATTATTTTCAGCCTATCTCATCCCAAAGCTGAGAATTGAGGACTTACGTAACTGGGATTTTCTCTCAATAGGTTTATTGGTGTTGAATATATTGGAATTAAATTTATGAACTTGTTATACATCCAATAAAGCAAAATACAGATGCGGTGTAGAGTATATTGGACTGACTAGGCTTTTCTTATCTCACCCTTCTACTCATGGGTTTACCTAGCTTCACTGGAAGTAGGAATCCTATCATGAAATTTACGGTTATACATTTTATGCAGCACAACATGTCCCTATATCTCAGCTTTGGGATGTGGTAGGGCAAAAATTACCACACCACTCTCGTCGTCAGGACCTCCCTGACACACGGTGTGAGTTTGAAGAAGATCTGAGGAGGTCACTTTTTTTCACCCAAAAAAACACAAAGGGGTACCCCTTTGTGTTTTTTAGACTAAATTTTTGACCGTCTCAGATTTCTTCCAAACTCACGATGTTGATTAAGCAGGTCCTGACTTACACAGGGGTGTGATTATTTTCAGCCTATCTAATCCCAAAGCTGAGAATTGAGGACTTACGTAACTGGGATTTTCTCTCAATTGGTTTATTGTTGTTGAATATATTGGAATTAAATTTATGAACTTGTTATACGTCCAATAAAGCAAAATACAGATGCAGTATATTGGACTGACTAGGCTTTTCTTATCTCACCCTTCTACTCATGGGTTTACCTAGCTTCACTGGAAGTAGGAATCCCATCATGAAATTTACAGTTATACATTTTATGCAGCACAACATGTCCCTATATCTCAGCTTTGGGATGTGGTAGGGCAAAATTTACCACACTACTCTCGTCGTCAGGACCTCCCTGACACACGGTGTGAGTTTGAAGAAGATCTGAGGAGATCACTTTTTTCACCCAAAAAAACACTAAGGGGTACCTGTTTGTGTTTTTTTAGACTAAGTTTTTGACCGTCTCAGATTTCTTCCAAACTCACGATGTTGATTAAGCAGGTCCTGACTTACACAGGGGTGTGATTATTTTCAGCCTATCTAATCCCAAAGCTGAGAAATGAGGACTTACGTAACTGGGATTTTCTCTCAATTGGTTTATTGGTGTTGAATATATTGGAATTGAATTTATGAACTTGGGCAAAAATTACCACACCACTCTCGTCGTCAGGACCTCCCTGACACACGGTGTGAGTTTGAAGAAGATCTGAGGAGGATACTTTTCTTCACCCAAAAAAACACTAAGGGGTACCTGTTTGTGTTTTTTTAGACTAAATTTTTGACCGTCTCAGATTTCTTCCAAACTCACGATGTTGATTAAGCAGGTCCTGACTTACACAGGGGTGTGATTATTTTCAGCCTATGAAATCCTAAAGCTGAGAATTGAGGACTTACGTAACTGGGATTTTCTCTCAATTGGTTTATTGGTGTTGAATATATTGGAATTAAATTTATGAACTTGTTATACGTCCAATAAAGCAAAATACAGATGCAGTGTAGAGTATATTGGACTGACTAGGCTTTTCTTATCTCACCCTTCTACTCATGGGTTTACCTAGCTTCACTGGAAGTAGGAATCCCATCATGAAATTTACAGTTATACATTTTATGCAGCACAACATGTCCCTATATCTCAGCTTTGGGATGTGGTAGGGCAAAAATTACCGCACCACTCTCGTCGTCAGGACCTCCTTGACACACGGTGTGAGTTTGAAGAAGATCTGAGGAGGATACTTTTTTTCACCCAAAAAAACACAAAGGGGTACCCCTTTGTGTTTTTTTAGACTAAATTTTTGACCGTCTCAGATTTCTTCCAAACTCACGATGTTGATTAAGCAGGTCCTGACTTACACAGGGGTGTGATTATTTTCAGCCTATCTAATCCTAAAGCTGAGAATTGAGGACTTACGTAACTGGGATTTTCTCTCAATTGGTTTATTGGTGTTGAATATATTGGAATTAAATTTATGAACTTGTTATACGTCCAATAAAGCAAAATACAGATGCGGTGTAGAGTATATTGGACTGACTAGGCTTTTCTTATCTCACCCTTCTACTCATGGGTTTACCTAGCTTCACTGGAAGTAGGAATCCCATCATGAAATTTACAGTTATACATTTTATGCAGCACAACATGTCCCTATATCTCAGCTTTGGGATGTGGTAGGGCAAAAATTACCGCACCACTCTCGTCGTCAGGACCTCCCTGACACACGGTGTGAGTTTGAAGAAGATCTGAGGAGGTCACTTTTTTTCACCCAAAAAACACAAAGGGGTACCCCTTTGTGTTTTTTTAGACTAAATTTTTGACCGTCTCAGATTTCTTCCAAACTCACGTTGTTGATTAAGCAGGTCCTGACTTACACAGGGGTGTGATTATTTTCAGCCTATCTAATCCCAAAGCTGAGAATTGAGGACTTACGTAACTGGGATTTTCTCTCAATTGGTTTATTGGTGTTGAATATATTGGAATTGAATTTATGAACTTGGGCAAAAATTACCACACCACTCTCGTCGTCAGGACCTCCCTGACACACGGTGTGAGTTTGAAGAAGATCTGAGGAGGATACTTTTTTCACCCAAAAAACACTAAGGGGTACCTGTTTGTGTTTTTTTAGACTAAATTTTTGACCGTCTCAGATTTCTTCCAAACTCACGATGTTGATTAAGCAGGTCCTGACTTACACAGGGGTGTGATTATTTTCAGCCTATCTAATCCTAAAGCTGAGAATTGAGGACTTACGTAACTGGGATTTTCTCTCAATTGGTTTATTGGTGTTGAATATATTGGAATTAAATTTATGAACTTGTTATACGTCCAATAAAGCAAAATACAGATGCGGTATATTGGACTGACTAGGCTTTTCTTATCTCACCCTTCTACTCATGGGTTTACCTAGCTTCACTGGAAGTAGGAATCCCATCATGAAATTTACAGTTATACATTTTATGCAGCACAACATGTCCCTATATCTCAGCTTTGGGATGTGGTAGGGCAAAAATTACCGCACCACTCTCGTCGTCAGGACCTCCCTGACACACGGTGTGAGTTTGAAGAAGATCTGAGGAGGATACTTTTTTTCACCCAAAAAAACACTAAGGGGTACCCCTTTGTGTTTTTTTTTTTTGACTAAAATTTTGACCGTCTCAGATTTCTTCCAAACTCACGATGTTGATTAAGCAGGTCCTGACTTACACAGGGGTGTGATTATTTTCAGCCTATCTCATCCCAAAGCTGAGAATTGAGGACTTACGTAACTGGGATTTTCTCTCAATAGGTTTATTGGTGTTGAATATATTGGAATTAAATTTATGAACTTGTTATACATCCAATAAAGCAAAATACAGATGCGGTGTAGAGTATATTGGACTGACTAGGCTTTTCTTATCTCACCCTTCTACTCATGGGTTTACCTAGCTTCACTGGAAGTAGGAATCCTATCATGAAATTTACGGTTATACATTTTATGCAGCACAACATGTCCCTATATCTCAGCTTTGGGATGTGGTAGGGCAAAAATTACCACACCACTCTCGTCGTCAGGACCTCCCTGACACACGGTGTGAGTTTGAAGAAGATCTGAGGAGGTCACTTTTTTTCACCCAAAAAAACACAAAGGGGTACCCCTTTGTGTTTTTTAGACTAAATTTTTGACCGTCTCAGATTTCTTCCAAACTCACGATGTTGATTAAGCAGGTCCTGACTTACACAGGGGTGTGATTATTTTCAGCCTATCTAATCCCAAAGCTGAGAATTGAGGACTTACGTAACTGGGATTTTCTCTCAATTGGTTTATTGTTGTTGAATATATTGGAATTAAATTTATGAACTTGTTATACGTCCAATAAAGCAAAATACAGATGCAGTATATTGGACTGACTAGGCTTTTCTTATCTCACCCTTCTACTCATGGGTTTACCTAGCTTCACTGGAAGTAGGAATCCCATCATGAAATTTACAGTTATACATTTTATGCAGCACAACATGTCCCTATATCTCAGCTTTGGGATGTGGTAGGGCAAAATTTACCACACTACTCTCGTCGTCAGGACCTCCCTGACACACGGTGTGAGTTTGAAGAAGATCTGAGGAGATCACTTTTTTCACCCAAAAAAACACTAAGGGGTACCTGTTTGTGTTTTTTTAGACTAAGTTTTTGACCGTCTCAGATTTCTTCCAAACTCACGATGTTGATTAAGCAGGTCCTGACTTACACAGGGGTGTGATTATTTTCAGCCTATCTAATCCCAAAGCTGAGAAATGAGGACTTACGTAACTGGGATTTTCTCTCAATTGGTTTATTGGTGTTGAATATATTGGAATTGAATTTATGAACTTGGGCAAAAATTACCACACCACTCTCGTCGTCAGGACCTCCCTGACACACGGTGTGAGTTTGAAGAAGATCTGAGGAGGATACTTTTCTTCACCCAAAAAAACACTAAGGGGTACCTGTTTGTGTTTTTTTAGACTAAATTTTTGACCGTCTCAGATTTCTTCCAAACTCACGATGTTGATTAAGCAGGTCCTGACTTACACAGGGGTGTGATTATTTTCAGCCTATGAAATCCTAAAGCTGAGAATTGAGGACTTACGTAACTGGGATTTTCTCTCAATTGGTTTATTGGTGTTGAATATATTGGAATTAAATTTATGAACTTGTTATACGTCCAATAAAGCAAAATACAGATGCAGTGTAGAGTATATTGGACTGACTAGGCTTTTCTTATCTCACCCTTCTACTCATGGGTTTACCTAGCTTCACTGGAAGTAGGAATCCCATCATGAAATTTACAGTTATACATTTTATGCAGCACAACATGTCCCTATATCTCAGCTTTGGGATGTGGTAGGGCAAAAATTACCGCACCACTCTCGTCGTCAGGACCTCCTTGACACACGGTGTGAGTTTGAAGAAGATCTGAGGAGGATACTTTTTTTCACCCAAAAAAACACAAAGGGGTACCCCTTTGTATTTTTTTAGACTAAATTTTTGACCGTCTCAGATTTCTTCCAAACTCACGATGTTGATTAAGCAGGTCCTGACTTACACAGGGGTGTGATTATTTTCAGCCTATCTAATCCTAAAGCTGAGAATTGAGGACTTACGTAACTGGGATTTTCTCTCAATTGGTTTATTGGTGTTGAATATATTGGAATTAAATTTATGAACTTGTTATACGTCCAATAAAGCAAAATACAGATGCGGTGTAGAGTATATTGGACTGACTAGGCTTTTCTTATCTCACCCTTCTACTCATGGGTTTACCTAGCTTCACTGGAAGTAGGAATCCCATCATGAAATTTACAGTTATACATTTTATGCAGCACAACATGTCCCTATATCTCAGCTTTGGGATGTGGTAGGGCAAAATTTACCACACTACTCTCGTCGTCAGGACCTCCCTGACACACGGTGTGAGTTTGAAGAAGATCTGAGGAGATCACTTTTTTCACCCAAAAAAACACTAAGGGGTACCTGTTTGTGTTTTTTTAGACTAAGTTTTTGACCGTCTCAGATTTCTTCCAAACTCACGATGTTGATTAAGCAGGTCCTGACTTACACAGGGGTGTGATTATTTTCAGCCTATCTCATCCCAAAGCTGAGATATGAGGACTTACGTAACTGGGATTTTCTCTCAATAGGTTTATTGGTGTTGAATATATTGGAATTAAATTTATGAACTTGTTATACGTCCAATTAAGCAAAATACAGATGCAGTGTAGAGTATATTGGACTGACTAGGCTTTTCTTATCTCACCCTTCTACTCATGGGTTTACCTAGCTTCACTGGAAGTAGGAATCCCATCATGAAATTTACAGTTATACATTTTATGCAGCACAACATGTCCCTATATCTCAGCTTTGGGACGTGGTAGGGCAAGAATTACCGCACCACTCTCGTCGTCAGGACCTCCTTGACACACGGTGTGAGTTTGAAGAAGATCTGAGGAGGATACTTTTTTTCACCCAAAAAAACACTAAGGGGTACCCCTTTGTGTTTTTTTTTTTTAGACTAAATTTTTGACCGTCTCAGATTTCTTCCAAACTCACGATGTTGATTAAGCAGGTCCTGACTTACACAGGGGTGTGATTATTTTCAGCCTATCTAATCCCAAAGCTGAGAATTGAGGACTTACGTAACTGGGATTTTCTCTCAATTGGTTTATTGGTGTTGAATATATTGGAATTGAATTTATGAACTTGGGCAAAAATTACCACACCACTCTCGTCGTCAGGACCTCCCTGACACACGGTGTGAGTTTGAAGAAGATCTGAGGAGATCACTTTTTTCACCCAAAAAAACACTAAGGGGTACCTGTTTGTGTTTTTTTAGACTAAATTTTTGACCATCTCAGATTTCTTCCAAACTCACGATGTTGATTAAGCAGGTCCTGACTTACACAGGGGTGTGATTATTTTCAGCCTATCTCATCCCAAAGCTGAGATATGAGGACTTACGTAACTGGGATTTTCTCTCAATAGGTTTTTTGGTGTTGAATATATTGGAATTAAATTTATGAACTTGTTATACGTCCAATAAAGCAAAATACAGATGCGGTATATTGGACTGACTAGGCTTTTCTTATCTCACCCTTCTACTCATGGGTTTACCTAGCTTCACTGGAAGTAGGAATCCCATCATGAAATTTACAGTTATACATTTTATGCAGCACAACATGTCCCTATATCTCAGCTTTGGGATGTGGTAGGGCAAAAATTACCGCACCACTCTCGTCGTCAGGACCTCCTTGACACACGGTGTGAGTTTGAAGAAGATCTGAGGAGGATACTTTTTTTCACCCAAAAAAACACTAAGGGGTACCCCTTTGTGTTTTTTTTTTTTTGACTAAAATTTTGACCGTCTCAGATTTCTTCCAAACTCACGATGTTGATTAAGCAGGTCCTGACTTACACAGGGGTGTGATTATTTTCAGCCTATCTCATCCCAAAGCTGAGAATTGAGGACTTACGTAACTGGGATTTTCTCTCAATAGGTTTATTGGTGTTGAATATATTGGAATTAAATTTATGAACTTGTTATACATCCAATAAAGCAAAATACAGATGCGGTGTAGAGTATATTGGACTGACTAGGCTTTTCTTATCTCACCCTTCTACTCATGGGTTTACCTAGCTTCACTGGAAGTAGGAATCCCATCATGAAATTTACAGTTATACATTTTATGCAGCACAACATGTCCCTATATCTCAGCTTTGGGATGTGGTAGGGCAAAAATTACCGCACTACTCTCGTCGTCAGGACCTCCCTGACACACGGTGTGAGTTTGAAGAAGATCTGAGGAGATCACTTTTTTCACCCAAAAAAACACTAAGGGGTACCTGTTTGTGTTTTTTTAGACTAAATTTTTGACCGTCTCAGATGTCTTCCAAACTCACGATGTTGATTAAGCAGGTCCTGACTTACACAGGGGTGTGATTATTTTCAGCCTATCTCATCCCAAAGCTGAGATATGAGGACTTACGTAACTGGGATTTTCTCTCAATTGGTTTATTGGTGTTGAATATATTGGAATTGAATTTATGAACTTGGGCAAAAATTACCACACCACTCTCTTCGTCAGGACCTCCCTGACACATGGTTTGAGTTTGAAGAAGATCTGAGGAGGATACTTTTTTTCACCCAAAAAAACACTAAAGGGTACCCTTTTGCGTTTTTTTTTTTGACTAAAATTATGACCGTCTCAGATTTCTTCCAAACTCACGATGTTGATTAAGCAGGTCATGACTTACACAGGGGTGTGATTATTTTCAGCCTATCTCATCCCAAAGCTGAGATATGAGGACTTACGTAACTGGGATTTTCTCTCAATAGGTTTATTGGTGTTGAATATATTGGAATTAAATTTATGAACTTGTTATACATCCAATAAAGCAAAATACAGATGCAGTGTAGAGTATATTGGACTGACTAGGCTTTTCTTATCTCACCCTTCTACTCATGGGTTTACCTAGCTTCATTGGAAGTAGGAATCCCATCATGAAATTTACAGTTATACATTTTATGCAGCACAACATGTCCCTATATCTCAGCTTTGGGATGTGGTAGGGCAAAAATTACCACACCACTCTCGTCGTCAGGACCTCCCTGACACACGGTGTGAGTTTGAAGAAGATCTGAGGAGGTCACTTTTTTTCACCCAAAAAAACACAAAGGGGTACCCCTTTGTGTTTTTTTAGACTAAATTTTTGACCGTCTCAGATTTCTTCCAAACTCACGATGTTGATTAAGCAGGTCCTGACTTACACAGGGGTGTGATTATTTTCAGCCTATCTAATCCCAAAGCTGAGAAATGAGGACTTACGTAACTGGGATTTTCTCTCAATTGGTTTATTGGTGTTGAATATATTGGAATTGAATTTATGAACTTGGGCAAAAATTACCACACCACTCTCGTCGTCAGGACCTCCCTGACACACGGTGTGAGTTTGAAGAAGATCTGAGGAGGATACTTTTCTTCACCCAAAAAAACACTAAGGGGTACCTGTTTGTGTTTTTTTAGACTAAATTTTTGACCGTCTCAGATTTCTTCCAAACTCACGATGTTGATTAAGCAGGTCCTGACTTACACAGGGGTGTGATTATTTTCAGCCTATCTAATCCCAAAGCTGAGAATTGAGGACTTACGTAACTGGGATTTTCTCTCAATTGGTTTATTGGTGTTGAATATATTGGAATTGAATTTATGAACTTGGGCAAAAATTACCACACCACTCTCGTCGTCAGGACCTCCCTGACACACGGTGTGAGTTTGAAGAAGATCTGAGGAGATCACTTTTTTCACCCAAAAAAACACTAAGGGGTACCTGTTTGTGTTTTTTTAGACTAAATTTTTGACCATCTCAGATTTCTTCCAAACTCACGATGTTGATTAAGCAGGTCCTGACTTACACAGGGGTGTGATTATTTTCAGCCTATCTCATCCCAAAGCTGAGATATGAGGACTTACGTAACTGGGATTTTCTCTCAATAGGTTTATTGGTGTTGAATATATTGGAATTAAATTTATGAACTTGTTATACGTCCAATAAAGCAAAATACAGATGCGGTATATTGGACTGACTAGGCTTTTCTTATCTCACCCTTCTACTCATGGGTTTACCTAGCTTCACTGGAAGTAGGAATCCCATCATGAAATTTACAGTTATACATTTTATGCAGCACAACATGTCCCTATATCTCAGCTTTGGGATGTGGTAGGGCAAAAATTACCGCACCACTCTCGTCGTCAGGACCTCCTTGACACACGGTGTGAGTTTGAAGAAGATCTGAGGAGGATACTTTTTTTCACCCAAAAAAACACTAAGGGGTACCCCTTTGTGTTTTTTTTTTTTGACTAAAATTTTGACCGTCTCAGATTTCTTCCAAACTCACGATGTTGATTAAGCAGGTCCTGACTTACACAGGGGTGTGATTATTTTCAGCCTATCTCATCCCAAAGCTGAGAATTGAGGACTTACGTAACTGGGATTTTCTCTCAATAGGTTTATTGGTGTTGAATATATTGGAATTAAATTTATGAACTTGTTATACATCCAATAAAGCAAAATACAGATGCGGTGTAGAGTATATTGGACTGACTAGGCTTTTCTTATCTCACCCTTCTACTCATGGGTTTACCTAGCTTCACTGGAAGTAGGAATCCCATCATGAAATTTACAGTTATACATTTTATGCAGCACAACATGTCCCTATATCTCAGCTTTGGGATGTGGTAGGGCAAAAATTACCGCACTACTCTCGTCGTCAGGACCTCCCTGACACACGGTGTGAGTTTGAAGAAGATCTGAGGAGGTCACTTTTTTTCACCCAAAAAAACACTAAGGGGTACCTGTTTGTGTTTTTTTAGACTAAATTTTTGACCGTCTCAGATGTCTTCCAAACTCACGATGTTGATTAAGCAGGTCCTGACTTACACAGGGGTGTGATTATTTTCAGCCTATCTCATCCCAAAGCTGAGATATGAGGACTTACGTAACTGGGATTTTCTCTCAATTGGTTTATTGGTGTTGAATATATTGGAATTGAATTTATGAACTTGGGCAAAAATTACCACACCACTCTCTTCGTCAGGACCTCCCTGACACATGGTTTGAGTTTGAAGAAGATCTGAGGAGGATACTTTTTTTCACCCAAAAAAACACTAAAGGGTACCCTTTTGCGTTTTTTTTTTTGACTAAAATTATGACCGTCTCAGATTTCTTCCAAACTCACGATGTTGATTAAGCAGGTCCTGACTTACACAGGGGTGTGATTATTTTCAGCCTATCTCATCCCAAAGCTGAGATATGAGGACTTACGTAACTGGGATTTTCTCTCAATAGGTTTATTGGTGTTGAATATATTGGAATTAAATTTATGAACTTGTTATACATCCAATAAAGCAAAATACAGATGCAGTGTAGAGTATATTGGACTGACTAGGCTTTTCTTATCTCACCCTTCTACTCATGGGTTTACCTAGCTTCATTGGAAGTAGGAATCCCATCATGAAATTTACAGTTATACATTTTATGCAGCACAACATGTCCCTATATCTCAGCTTTGGGATGTGGTAGGGCAAAAATTACCACACCACTCTCGTCGTCAGGACCTCCCTGACACACGGTGTGAGTTTGAAGAAGATCTGAGGAGGTCACTTTTTTTCACCCAAAAAAACACAAAGGGGTACCCCTTTGTGTTTTTTTAGACTAAATTTTTGACCGTCTCAGATTTCTTCCAAACTCACGATGTTGATTAAGCAGGTCCTGACTTACACAGGGGTGTGATTATTTTCAGCCTATCTAATCCCAAAGCTGAGAAATGAGGACTTACGTAACTGGGATTTTCTCTCAATTGGTTTATTGGTGTTGAATATATTGGAATTGAATTTATGAACTTGGGCAAAAATTACCACACCACTCTCGTCGTCAGGACCTCCCTGACACACGGTGTGAGTTTGAAGAAGATCTGAGGAGGATACTTTTCTTCACCCAAAAAAACACTAAGGGGTACCTGTTTGTGTTTTTTTAGACTAAATTTTTGACCGTCTCAGATTTCTTCCAAACTCACGATGTTGATTAAGCAGGTCCTGACTTACACAGGGGTGTGATTATTTTCAGCCTATGAAATCCTAAAGCTGAGAATTGAGGACTTACGTAACTGGGATTTTCTCTCAATTGGTTTATTGGTGTTGAATATATTGGAATTAAATTTATGAACTTGTTATACGTCCAATAAAGCAAAATACAGATGCGGTGTAGAGTATATTGGACTGACTAGGCTTTTCTTATCTCACCCTTCTACTCATGGGTTTACCTAGCTTCACTGGAAGTAGGAATCCCATCATGAAATTTACAGTTATACATTTTATGCAGCACAACATGTCCCTATATCTCAGCTTTGGGATGTGGTAGGGCAAAAATTACCGCACCACTCTCGTCGTCAGGACCTCCCTGACACACGGTGTGAGTTTGAAGAAGATCTGAGGAGGTCACTTTTTTTCACCCAAAAAACACAAAGGGGTACCCCTTTGTGTTTTTTTAGACTAAATTTTTGACCGTCTCAGATTTCTTCCAAACTCACGTTGTTGATTAAGCAGGTCCTGACTTACACAGGGGTGTGATTATTTTCAGCCTATCTAATCCCAAAGCTGAGAATTGAGGACTTACGTAACTGGGATTTTCTCTCAATTGGTTTATTGGTGTTGAATATATTGGAATTGAATTTATGAACTTGGGCAAAAATTACCACACCACTCTCGTCGTCAGGACCTCCCTGACACACGGTGTGAGTTTGAAGAAGATCTGAGGAGGATACTTTTTTCACCCAAAAAACACTAAGGGGTACCTGTTTGTGTTTTTTTAGACTAAATTTTTGACCGTCTCAGATTTCTTCCAAACTCACGATGTTGATTAAGCAGGTCCTGACTTACACAGGGGTGTGATTATTTTCAGCCTATCTAATCCTAAAGCTGAGAATTGAGGACTTACGTAACTGGGATTTTCTCTCAATTGGTTTATTGGTGTTGAATATATTGGAATTAAATTTATGAACTTGTTATACGTCCAATAAAGCAAAATACAGATGCGGTATATTGGACTGACTAGGCTTTTCTTATCTCACCCTTCTACTCATGGGTTTACCTAGCTTCACTGGAAGTAGGAATCCCATCATGAAATTTACAGTTATACATTTTATGCAGCACAACATGTCCCTATATCTCAGCTTTGGGATGTGGTAGGGCAAAAATTACCGCACCACTCTCGTCGTCAGGACCTCCTTGACACACGGTGTGAGTTTGAAGAAGATCTGAGGAGGATACTTTTTTTCACCC
This sequence comes from Hoplias malabaricus, assembly GCF_029633855.1. Classification (NCBI taxonomy): domain Eukaryota; kingdom Metazoa; phylum Chordata; class Actinopteri; order Characiformes; family Erythrinidae; genus Hoplias; species Hoplias malabaricus. The sequence goes on from NC_089814.1 coordinate 312,770, forward strand.
AAAAAAACACTAAGGGGTACCCCTTTGTGTTTTTTTTTTTTGACTAAAATTTTGACCGTCTCAGATTTCTTCCAAACTCACGATGTTGATTAAGCAGGTCCTGACTTACACAGGGGTGTGATTATTTTCAGCCTATCTCATCCCAAAGCTGAGAATTGAGGACTTACGTAACTGGGATTTTCTCTCAATAGGTTTATTGGTGTTGAATATATTGGAATTAAATTTATGAACTTGTTATACATCCAATAAAGCAAAATACAGATGCGGTGTAGAGTATATTGGACTGACTAGGCTTTTCTTATCTCACCCTTCTACTCATGGGTTTACCTAGCTTCACTGGAAGTAGGAATCCTATCATGAAATTTACGGTTATACATTTTATGCAGCACAACATGTCCCTATATCTCAGCTTTGGGATGTGGTAGGGCAAAAATTACCACACCACTCTCGTCGTCAGGACCTCCCTGACACACGGTGTGAGTTTGAAGAAGATCTGAGGAGGTCACTTTTTTTCACCCAAAAAAACACAAAGGGGTACCCCTTTGTGTTTTTTAGACTAAATTTTTGACCGTCTCAGATTTCTTCCAAACTCACGATGTTGATTAAGCAGGTCCTGACTTACACAGGGGTGTGATTATTTTCAGCCTATCTAATCCCAAAGCTGAGAATTGAGGACTTACGTAACTGGGATTTTCTCTCAATTGGTTTATTGTTGTTGAATATATTGGAATTAAATTTATGAACTTGTTATACGTCCAATAAAGCAAAATACAGATGCAGTATATTGGACTGACTAGGCTTTTCTTATCTCACCCTTCTACTCATGGGTTTACCTAGCTTCACTGGAAGTAGGAATCCCATCATGAAATTTACAGTTATACATTTTATGCAGCACAACATGTCCCTATATCTCAGCTTTGGGATGTGGTAGGGCAAAATTTACCACACTACTCTCGTCGTCAGGACCTCCCTGACACACGGTGTGAGTTTGAAGAGGATCTGAGGAGATCACTTTTTTCACCCAAAAAAACACTAAGGGGTACCTGTTTGTGTTTTTTTAGACTAAGTTTTTGACCGTCTCAGATTTCTTCCAAACTCACGATGTTGATTAAGCAGGTCCTGACTTACACAGGGGTGTGATTATTTTCAGCCTATCTAATCCCAAAGCTGAGAAATGAGGACTTACGTAACTGGGATTTTCTCTCAATTGGTTTATTGGTGTTGAATATATTGGAATTGAATTTATGAACTTGGGCAAAAATTACCACACCACTCTCGTCGTCAGGACCTCCCTGACACACGGTGTGAGTTTGAAGAAGATCTGAGGAGGATACTTTTCTTCACCCAAAAAAACACTAAGGGGTACCTGTTTGTGTTTTTTTAGACTAAATTTTTGACCGTCTCAGATTTCTTCCAAACTCACGATGTTGATTAAGCAGGTCCTGACTTACACAGGGGTGTGATTATTTTCAGCCTATGAAATCCTAAAGCTGAGAATTGAGGACTTACGTAACTGGGATTTTCTCTCAATTGGTTTATTGGTGTTGAATATATTGGAATTAAATTTATGAACTTGTTATACGTCCAATAAAGCAAAATACAGATGCAGTGTAGAGTATATTGGACTGACTAGGCTTTTCTTATCTCACCCTTCTACTCATGGGTTTACCTAGCTTCAATGGAAGTAGGAATCCCATCATGAAATTTACAGTTATACATTTTATGCAGCACAACATGTCCCTATATCTCAGCTTTGGGATGTGGTAGGGCAAAAATTACCGCACCACTCTCGTCGTCAGGACCTCCTTGACACACGGTGTGAGTTTGAAGAAGATCTGAGGAGGATACTTTTTTTCACCCAAAAAAACACAAAGGGGTACCCCTTTGTGTTTTTTTAGACTAAATTTTTGACCGTCTCAGATTTCTTCCAAACTCACGATGTTGATTAAGCAGGTCCTGACTTACACAGGGGTGTGATTATTTTCAGCCTATCTAATCCTAAAGCTGAGAATTGAGGACTTACGTAACTGGGATTTTCTCTCAATTGGTTTATTGGTGTTGAATATATTGGAATTAAATTTATGAACTTGTTATACGTCCAATAAAGCAAAATACAGATGCGGTGTAGAGTATATTGGACTGACTAGGCTTTTCTTATCTCACCCTTCTACTCATGGGTTTACCTAGCTTCACTGGAAGTAGGAATCCCATCATGAAATTTACAGTTATACATTTTATGCAGCACAACATGTCCCTATATCTCAGCTTTGGGATGTGGTAGGGCAAAAATTACCGCACCACTCTCGTCGTCAGGACCTCCCTGACACACGGTGTGAGTTTGAAGAAGATCTGAGGAGGTCACTTTTTTTCACCCAAAAAACACAAAGGGGTACCCCTTTGTGTTTTTTTAGACTAAATTTTTGACCGTCTCAGATTTCTTCCAAACTCACGTTGTTGATTAAGCAGGTCCTGACTTACACAGGGGTGTGATTATTTTCAGCCTATCTAATCCCAAAGCTGAGAATTGAGGACTTACGTAACTGGGATTTTCTCTCAATTGGTTTATTGGTGTTGAATATATTGGAATTGAATTTATGAACTTGGGCAAAAATTACCACACCACTCTCGTCGTCAGGACCTCCCTGACACACGGTGTGAGTTTGAAGAAGATCTGAGGAGGATACTTTTTTCACCCAAAAAACACTAAGGGGTACCTGTTTGTGTTTTTTTAGACTAAATTTTTGACCGTCTCAGATTTCTTCCAAACTCACGATGTTGATTAAGCAGGTCCTGACTTACACAGGGGTGTGATTATTTTCAGCCTATCTAATCCTAAAGCTGAGAATTGAGGACTTACGTAACTGGGATTTTCTCTCAATTGGTTTATTGGTGTTGAATATATTGGAATTAAATTTATGAACTTGTTATACGTCCAATAAAGCAAAATACAGATGCGGTATATTGGACTGACTAGGCTTTTCTTATCTCACCCTTCTACTCATGGGTTTACCTAGCTTCACTGGAAGTAGGAATCCCATCATGAAATTTACAGTTATACATTTTATGCAGCACAACATGTCCCTATATCTCAGCTTTGGGATGTGGTAGGGCAAAAATTACCGCACCACTCTCGTCGTCAGGACCTCCTTGACACACGGTGTGAGTTTGAAGAAGATCTGAGGAGGATACTTTTTTTCACCCAAAAAAACACTAAGGGGTACCCCTTTGTGTTTTTTTTTTTTGACTAAAATTTTGACCGTCTCAGATTTCTTCCAAACTCACGATGTTGATTAAGCAGGTCCTGACTTACACAGGGGTGTGATTATTTTCAGCCTATCTCATCCCAAAGCTGAGAATTGAGGACTTACGTAACTGGGATTTTCTCTCAATAGGTTTATTGGTGTTGAATATATTGGAATTAAATTTATGAACTTGTTATACATCCAATAAAGCAAAATACAGATGCGGTGTAGAGTATATTGGACTGACTAGGCTTTTCTTATCTCACCCTTCTACTCATGGGTTTACCTAGCTTCACTGGAAGTAGGAATCCTATCATGAAATTTACGGTTATACATTTTATGCAGCACAACATGTCCCTATATCTCAGCTTTGGGATGTGGTAGGGCAAAAATTACCACACCACTCTCGTCGTCAGGACCTCCCTGACACACGGTGTGAGTTTGAAGAAGATCTGAGGAGGTCACTTTTTTTCACCCAAAAAAACACAAAGGGGTACCCCTTTGTGTTTTTTAGACTAAATTTTTGACCGTCTCAGATTTCTTCCAAACTCACGATGTTGATTAAGCAGGTCCTGACTTACACAGGGGTGTGATTATTTTCAGCCTATCTAATCCCAAAGCTGAGAATTGAGGACTTACGTAACTGGGATTTTCTCTCAATTGGTTTATTGTTGTTGAATATATTGGAATTAAATTTATGAACTTGTTATACGTCCAATAAAGCAAAATACAGATGCAGTATATTGGACTGACTAGGCTTTTCTTATCTCACCCTTCTACTCATGGGTTTACCTAGCTTCACTGGAAGTAGGAATCCCATCATGAAATTTACAGTTATACATTTTATGCAGCACAACATGTCCCTATATCTCAGCTTTGGGATGTGGTAGGGCAAAATTTACCACACTACTCTCGTCGTCAGGACCTCCCTGACACACGGTGTGAGTTTGAAGAAGATCTGAGGAGATCACTTTTTTCACCCAAAAAAACACTAAGGGGTACCTGTTTGTGTTTTTTTAGACTAAGTTTTTGACCGTCTCAGATTTCTTCCAAACTCACGATGTTGATTAAGCAGGTCCTGACTTACACAGGGGTGTGATTATTTTCAGCCTATCTCATCCCAAAGCTGAGATATGAGGACTTACGTAACTGGGATTTTCTCTCAATAGGTTTATTGGTGTTGAATATATTGGAATTAAATTTATGAACTTGTTATACGTCCAATAAAGCAAAATACAGATGCAGTGTAGAGTATATTGGACTGACTAGGCTTTTCTTATCTCACCCTTCTACTCATGGGTTTACCTAGCTTCACTGGAAGTAGGAATCCCATCATGAAATTTACAGTTATACATTTTATGCAGCACAACATGTCCCTATATCTCAGCTTTGGGACGTGGTAGGGCAAGAATTACCGCACCACTCTCGTCGTCAGGACCTCCTTGACACACGGTGTGAGTTTGAAGAAGATCTGAGGAGGATACTTTTTTTCACCCAAAAAAACACTAAGGGGTACCCCTTTGTGTTTTTTTTTTTTAGACTAAATTTTTGACCGTCTCAGATTTCTTCCAAACTCACGATGTTGATTAAGCAGGTCCTGACTTACACAGGGGTGTGATTATTTTCAGCCTATCTAATCCCAAAGCTGAGAATTGAGGACTTACGTAACTGGGATTTTCTCTCAATAGGTTTATTGGTGTTGAATATATTGGAATTAAATTTATGAACTTGTTATACATCCAATAAAGCAAAATACAGATGCAGTGTAGAGTATATTGGACTGACTAGGCTTTTCTTATCTCACCCTTCTACTCATGGGTTTACCTAGCTTCATTGGAAGTAGGAATCCCATCATGAAATTTACAGTTATACATTTTATGCAGCACAACATGTCCCTATATCTCAGCTTTGGGATGTGGTAGGGCAAAAATTACCACACCACTCTCGTCGTCAGGACCTCCCTGACACACGGTGTGAGTTTGAAGAAGATCTGAGGAGGTCACTTTTTTTCACCCAAAAAAACACAAAGGGGTACCCCTTTGTGTTTTTTTAGACTAAATTTTTGACCGTCTCAGATTTCTTCCAAACTCACGATGTTGATTAAGCAGGTCCTGACTTACACAGGGGTGTGATTATTTTCAGCCTATCTAATCCCAAAGCTGAGAAATGAGGACTTACGTAACTGGGATTTTCTCTCAATTGGTTTATTGGTGTTGAATATATTGGAATTGAATTTATGAACTTGGGCAAAAATTACCACACCACTCTCGTCGTCAGGACCTCCCTGACACACGGTGTGAGTTTGAAGAAGATCTGAGGAGGATACTTTTCTTCACCCAAAAAAACACTAAGGGGTACCTGTTTGTGTTTTTTTAGACTAAATTTTTGACCGTCTCAGATTTCTTCCAAACTCACGATGTTGATTAAGCAGGTCCTGACTTACACAGGGGTGTGATTATTTTCAGCCTATGAAATCCTAAAGCTGAGAATTGAGGACTTACGTAACTGGGATTTTCTCTCAATTGGTTTATTGGTGTTGAATATATTGGAATTAAATTTATGAACTTGTTATACGTCCAATAAAGCAAAATACAGATGCGGTGTAGAGTATATTGGACTGACTAGGCTTTTCTTATCTCACCCTTCTACTCATGGGTTTACCTAGCTTCACTGGAAGTAGGAATCCCATCATGAAATTTACAGTTATACATTTTATGCAGCACAACATGTCCCTATATCTCAGCTTTGGGATGTGGTAGGGCAAAAATTACCGCACCACTCTCGTCGTCAGGACCTCCCTGACACACGGTGTGAGTTTGAAGAAGATCTGAGGAGGTCACTTTTTTTCACCCAAAAAACACAAAGGGGTACCCCTTTGTGTTTTTTTAGACTAAATTTTTGACCGTCTCAGATTTCTTCCAAACTCACGTTGTTGATTAAGCAGGTCCTGACTTACACAGGGGTGTGATTATTTTCAGCCTATCTAATCCCAAAGCTGAGAATTGAGGACTTACGTAACTGGGATTTTCTCTCAATTGGTTTATTGGTGTTGAATATATTGGAATTGAATTTATGAACTTGGGCAAAAATTACCACACCACTCTCGTCGTCAGGACCTCCCTGACACACGGTGTGAGTTTGAAGAAGATCTGAGGAGGATACTTTTTTCACCCAAAAAACACTAAGGGGTACCTGTTTGTGTTTTTTTAGACTAAATTTTTGACCGTCTCAGATTTCTTCCAAACTCACGATGTTGATTAAGCAGGTCCTGACTTACACAGGGGTGTGATTATTTTCAGCCTATCTAATCCTAAAGCTGAGAATTGAGGACTTACGTAACTGGGATTTTCTCTCAATTGGTTTATTGGTGTTGAATATATTGGAATTAAATTTATGAACTTGTTATACGTCCAATAAAGCAAAATACAGATGCGGTATATTGGACTGACTAGGCTTTTCTTATCTCACCCTTCTACTCATGGGTTTACCTAGCTTCACTGGAAGTAGGAATCCCATCATGAAATTTACAGTTATACATTTTATGCAGCACAACATGTCCCTATATCTCAGCTTTGGGATGTGGTAGGGCAAAAATTACCGCACCACTCTCGTCGTCAGGACCTCCTTGACACACGGTGTGAGTTTGAAGAAGATCTGAGGAGGATACTTTTTTTCACCCAAAAAAACACTAAGGGGTACCCCTTTGTGTTTTTTTTTTTTGACTAAAATTTTGACCGTCTCAGATTTCTTCCAAACTCACGATGTTGATTAAGCAGGTCCTGACTTACACAGGGGTGTGATTATTTTCAGCCTATCTCATCCCAAAGCTGAGAATTGAGGACTTACGTAACTGGGATTTTCTCTCAATAGGTTTATTGGTGTTGAATATATTGGAATTAAATTTATGAACTTGTTATACATCCAATAAAGCAAAATACAGATGCGGTGTAGAGTATATTGGACTGACTAGGCTTTTCTTATCTCACCCTTCTACTCATGGGTTTACCTAGCTTCACTGGAAGTAGGAATCCTATCATGAAATTTACGGTTATACATTTTATGCAGCACAACATGTCCCTATATCTCAGCTTTGGGATGTGGTAGGGCAAAAATTACCACACCACTCTCGTCGTCAGGACCTCCCTGACACACGGTGTGAGTTTGAAGAAGATCTGAGGAGGTCACTTTTTTTCACCCAAAAAAACACAAAGGGGTACCCCTTTGTGTTTTTTAGACTAAATTTTTGACCGTCTCAGATTTCTTCCAAACTCACGATGTTGATTAAGCAGGTCCTGACTTACACAGGGGTGTGATTATTTTCAGCCTATCTAATCCCAAAGCTGAGAATTGAGGACTTACGTAACTGGGATTTTCTCTCAATTGGTTTATTGTTGTTGAATATATTGGAATTAAATTTATGAACTTGTTATACGTCCAATAAAGCAAAATACAGATGCAGTATATTGGACTGACTAGGCTTTTCTTATCTCACCCTTCTACTCATGGGTTTACCTAGCTTCACTGGAAGTAGGAATCCCATCATGAAATTTACAGTTATACATTTTATGCAGCACAACATGTCCCTATATCTCAGCTTTGGGATGTGGTAGGGCAAAATTTACCACACTACTCTCGTCGTCAGGACCTCCCTGACACACGGTGTGAGTTTGAAGAGGATCTGAGGAGATCACTTTTTTCACCCAAAAAAACACTAAGGGGTACCTGTTTGTGTTTTTTTAGACTAAGTTTTTGACCGTCTCAGATTTCTTCCAAACTCACGATGTTGATTAAGCAGGTCCTGACTTACACAGGGGTGTGATTATTTTCAGCCTATCTAATCCCAAAGCTGAGAAATGAGGACTTACGTAACTGGGATTTTCTCTCAATTGGTTTATTGGTGTTGAATATATTGGAATTGAATTTATGAACTTGGGCAAAAATTACCACACCACTCTCGTCGTCAGGACCTCCCTGACACACGGTGTGAGTTTGAAGAAGATCTGAGGAGGATACTTTTCTTCACCCAAAAAAACACTAAGGGGTACCTGTTTGTGTTTTTTTAGACTAAATTTTTGACCGTCTCAGATTTCTTCCAAACTCACGATGTTGATTAAGCAGGTCCTGACTTACACAGGGGTGTGATTATTTTCAGCCTATGAAATCCTAAAGCTGAGAATTGAGGACTTACGTAACTGGGATTTTCTCTCAATTGGTTTATTGGTGTTGAATATATTGGAATTAAATTTATGAACTTGTTATACGTCCAATAAAGCAAAATACAGATGCAGTGTAGAGTATATTGGACTGACTAGGCTTTTCTTATCTCACCCTTCTACTCATGGGTTTACCTAGCTTCAATGGAAGTAGGAATCCCATCATGAAATTTACAGTTATACATTTTATGCAGCACAACATGTCCCTATATCTCAGCTTTGGGATGTGGTAGGGCAAAAATTACCGCACCACTCTCGTCGTCAGGACCTCCTTGACACACGGTGTGAGTTTGAAGAAGATCTGAGGAGGATACTTTTTTTCACCCAAAAAAACACAAAGGGGTACCCCTTTGTGTTTTTTTAGACTAAATTTTTGACCGTCTCAGATTTCTTCCAAACTCACGATGTTGATTAAGCAGGTCCTGACTTACACAGGGGTGTGATTATTTTCAGCCTATCTAATCCTAAAGCTGAGAATTGAGGACTTACGTAACTGGGATTTTCTCTCAATTGGTTTATTGGTGTTGAATATATTGGAATTAAATTTATGAACTTGTTATACGTCCAATAAAGCAAAATACAGATGCGGTGTAGAGTATATTGGACTGACTAGGCTTTTCTTATCTCACCCTTCTACTCATGGGTTTACCTAGCTTCACTGGAAGTAGGAATCCCATCATGAAATTTACAGTTATACATTTTATGCAGCACAACATGTCCCTATATCTCAGCTTTGGGATGTGGTAGGGCAAAAATTACCGCACCACTCTCGTCGTCAGGACCTCCCTGACACACGGTGTGAGTTTGAAGAAGATCTGAGGAGGTCACTTTTTTTCACCCAAAAAACACAAAGGGGTACCCCTTTGTGTTTTTTTAGACTAAATTTTTGACCGTCTCAGATTTCTTCCAAACTCACGTTGTTGATTAAGCAGGTCCTGACTTACACAGGGGTGTGATTATTTTCAGCCTATCTAATCCCAAAGCTGAGAATTGAGGACTTACGTAACTGGGATTTTCTCTCAATTGGTTTATTGGTGTTGAATATATTGGAATTGAATTTATGAACTTGGGCAAAAATTACCACACCACTCTCGTCGTCAGGACCTCCCTGACACACGGTGTGAGTTTGAAGAAGATCTGAGGAGGATACTTTTTTCACCCAAAAAACACTAAGGGGTACCTGTTTGTGTTTTTTTAGACTAAATTTTTGACCGTCTCAGATTTCTTCCAAACTCACGATGTTGATTAAGCAGGTCCTGACTTACACAGGGGTGTGATTATTTTCAGCCTATCTAATCCTAAAGCTGAGAATTGAGGACTTACGTAACTGGGATTTTCTCTCAATTGGTTTATTGGTGTTGAATATATTGGAATTAAATTTATGAACTTGTTATACGTCCAATAAAGCAAAATACAGATGCGGTATATTGGACTGACTAGGCTTTTCTTATCTCACCCTTCTACTCATGGGTTTACCTAGCTTCACTGGAAGTAGGAATCCCATCATGAAATTTACAGTTATACATTTTATGCAGCACAACATGTCCCTATATCTCAGCTTTGGGATGTGGTAGGGCAAAAATTACCGCACCACTCTCGTCGTCAGGACCTCCTTGACACACGGTGTGAGTTTGAAGAAGATCTGAGGAGGATACTTTTTTTCACCCAAAAAAACACTAAGGGGTACCCCTTTGTGTTTTTTTTTTTTGACTAAAATTTTGACCGTCTCAGATTTCTTCCAAACTCACGATGTTGATTAAGCAGGTCCTGACTTACACAGGGGTGTGATTATTTTCAGCCTATCTCATCCCAAAGCTGAGAATTGAGGACTTACGTAACTGGGATTTTCTCTCAATAGGTTTATTGGTGTTGAATATATTGGAATTAAATTTATGAACTTGTTATACATCCAATAAAGCAAAATACAGATGCGGTGTAGAGTATATTGGACTGACTAGGCTTTTCTTATCTCACCCTTCTACTCATGGGTTTACCTAGCTTCACTGGAAGTAGGAATCCTATCATGAAATTTACGGTTATACATTTTATGCAGCACAACATGTCCCTATATCTCAGCTTTGGGATGTGGTAGGGCAAAAATTACCACACCACTCTCGTCGTCAGGACCTCCCTGACACACGGTGTGAGTTTGAAGAAGATCTGAGGAGGTCACTTTTTTTCACCCAAAAAAACACAAAGGGGTACCCCTTTGTGTTTTTTAGACTAAATTTTTGACCGTCTCAGATTTCTTCCAAACTCACGATGTTGATTAAGCAGGTCCTGACTTACACAGGGGTGTGATTATTTTCAGCCTATCTAATCCCAAAGCTGAGAATTGAGGACTTACGTAACTGGGATTTTCTCTCAATTGGTTTATTGTTGTTGAATATATTGGAATTAAATTTATGAACTTGTTATACGTCCAATAAAGCAAAATACAGATGCAGTATATTGGACTGACTAGGCTTTTCTTATCTCACCCTTCTACTCATGGGTTTACCTAGCTTCACTGGAAGTAGGAATCCCATCATGAAATTTACAGTTATACATTTTATGCAGCACAACATGTCCCTATATCTCAGCTTTGGGATGTGGTAGGGCAAAATTTACCACACTACTCTCGTCGTCAGGACCTCCCTGACACACGGTGTGAGTTTGAAGAAGATCTGAGGAGATCACTTTTTTCACCCAAAAAAACACTAAGGGGTACCTGTTTGTGTTTTTTTAGACTAAGTTTTTGACCGTCTCAGATTTCTTCCAAACTCACGATGTTGATTAAGCAGGTCCTGACTTACACAGGGGTGTGATTATTTTCAGCCTATCTCATCCCAAAGCTGAGATATGAGGACTTACGTAACTGGGATTTTCTCTCAATAGGTTTATTGGTGTTGAATATATTGGAATTAAATTTATGAACTTGTTATACGTCCAATAAAGCAAAATACAGATGCAGTGTAGAGTATATTGGACTGACTAGGCTTTTCTTATCTCACCCTTCTACTCATGGGTTTACCTAGCTTCACTGGAAGTAGGAATCCCATCATGAAATTTACAGTTATACATTTTATGCAGCACAACATGTCCCTATATCTCAGCTTTGGGACGTGGTAGGGCAAGAATTACCGCACCACTCTCGTCGTCAGGACCTCCTTGACACACGGTGTGAGTTTGAAGAAGATCTGAGGAGGATACTTTTTTTCACCCAAAAAAACACTAAGGGGTACCCCTTTGTGTTTTTTTTTTTTAGACTAAATTTTTGACCGTCTCAGATTTCTTCCAAACTCACGATGTTGATTAAGCAGGTCCTGACTTACACAGGGGTGTGATTATTTTCAGCCTATCTAATCCCAAAGCTGAGAATTGAGGACTTACGTAACTGGGATTTTCTCTCAATTGGTTTATTGGTGTTGAATATATTGGAATTGAATTTATGAACTTGGGCAAAAATTACCACACCACTCTCGTCGTCAGGACCTCCCTGACACACGGTGTGAGTTTGAAGAAGATCTGAGGAGGATACTTTTCTTCACCCAAAAAAACACTAAGGGGTACCTGTTTGTGTTTTTTTAGACTAAATTTTTGACCGTCTCAGATTTCTTCCAAACTCACGATGTTGATTAAGCAGGTCCTGACTTACACAGGGGTGTGATTATTTTCAGCCTATCTAATCCTAAAGCTGAGAATTGAGGACTTACGTAACTGGGATTTTCTCTCAATTGGTTTATTGGTGTTGAATATATTGGAATTAAATTTATGAACTTGTTATACGTCCAATAAAGCAAAATACAGATGCAGTGTAGAGTATATTGGACTGACTAGGCTTTTCTTATCTCACCCTTCTACTCATGGGTTTACCTAGCTTCACTGGAAGTAGGAATCCCATCATGAAATTTACAGTTATACATTTTATGCAGCACAACATGTCCCTATATCTCAGCTTTGGGACGTGGTAGGGCAAGAATTACCGCACCACTCTCGTCGTCAGGACCTCCTTGACACACGGTGTGAGTTTGAAGAAGATCTGAGGAGGATACTTTTTTTCACCCAAAAAAACACTAAGGGGTACCCCTTTGTGTTTTTTTTTTTAGACTAAATTTTTGACCGTCTCAGATTTCTTCCAAACTCACGATGTTGATTAAGCAGGTCCTGACTTACACAGGGGTGTGATTATTTTCAGCCTATCTAATCCCAAAGCTGAGAATTGAGGACTTACGTAACTGGGATTTTCTCTCAATTGGTTTATTGGTGTTGAATATATTGGAATTGAATTTATGAACTTGGGCAAAAATTACCACACCACTCTCGTCGTCAGGACCTCCCTGACACACGGTGTGAGTTTGAAGAAGATCTGAGGAGGATACTTTTCTTCACCCAAAAAAACACTAAGGGGTACCTGTTTGTGTTTTTTTAGACTAAATTTTTGACCGTCTCAGATTTCTTCCAAACTCACGATGTTGATTAAGCAGGTCCTGACTTACACAGGGGTGTGATTATTTTCAGCCTATCTAATCCTAAAGCTGAGAATTGAGGACTTACGTAACTGGGATTTTCTCTCAATTGGTTTATTGGTGTTGAATATATTGGAATTAAATTTATGAACTTGTTATACGTCCAATAAAGCAAAATACAGATGCGGTGTAGAGTATATTGGACTGACTAGGCTTTTCTTATCTCACCCTTCTACTCATGGGTTTACCTAGCTTCACTGGAAGTAGGAATCCCATCATGAAATTTACAGTTATACATTTTATGCAGCACAACATGTCCCTATATCTCAGCTTTGGGATGTGGTAGGGCAAAAATTACCGCACCACTCTCGTCGTCAGGACCTCCCTGACACACGGTGTGAGTTTGAAGAAGATCTGAGGAGGTCACTTTTTTTCACCCAAAAAACACAAAGGGGTACCCCTTTGTGTTTTTTTAGACTAAATTTTTGACCGTCTCAGATTTCTTCCAAACTCACGTTGTTGATTAAGCAGGTCCTGACTTACACAGGGGTGTGATTATTTTCAGCCTATCTAATCCCAAAGCTGAGAATTGAGGACTTACGTAACTGGGATTTTCTCTCAATTGGTTTATTGGTGTTGAATATATTGGAATTGAATTTATGAACTTGGGCAAAAATTACCACACCACTCTCGTCGTCAGGACCTCCCTGACACACGGTGTGAGTTTGAAGAAGATCTGAGGAGGATACTTTTTTCACCCAAAAAACACTAAGGGGTACCTGTTTGTGTTTTTTTAGACTAAATTTTTGACCGTCTCAGATTTCTTCCAAACTCACGATGTTGATTAAGCAGGTCCTGACTTACACAGGGGTGTGATTATTTTCAGCCTATCTAATCCTAAAGCTGAGAATTGAGGACTTACGTAACTGGGATTTTCTCTCAATTGGTTTATTGGTGTTGAATATATTGGAATTAAATTTATGAACTTGTTATACGTCCAATAAAGCAAAATACAGATGCGGTATATTGGACTGACTAGGCTTTTCTTATCTCACCCTTCTACTCATGGGTTTACCTAGCTTCACTGGAAGTAGGAATCCCATCATGAAATTTACAGTTATACATTTTATGCAGCACAACATGTCCCTATATTTCAGCTTTGGGATGTGGTAGGGCAAAAATTACCGCACCACTCTCGTCGTCAGGACCTCCTTGACACACGGTGTGAGTTTGAAGAAGATCTGAGGAGGATACTTTTTTTCACCCAAAAAAACACTAAGGGGTACCCCTTTGTGTTTTTTTAGACTAAATTTTTGACCGTCTCAGATTTCTTCCAAACTCACGATGTTGATTAAGCAGGTCCTGACTTACACAGGGGTGTGATTATTTTCAGCCTATCTAATCCCAAAGCTGAGAATTGAGGACTTACGTAACTGGGATTTTCTCTCAATTGGTTTATTGTTGTTGAATATATTGGAATTAAATTTATGAACTTGTTATACGTCCAATAAAGCAAAATACAGATGCAGTATATTGGACTGACTAGGCTTTTCTTATCTCACCCTTCTACTCATGGGTTTACCTAGCTTCACTGGAAGTAGGAATCCCATCATGAAATTTACAGTTATACATTTTATGCAGCACAACATGTCCCTATATCTCAGCTTTGGGATGTGGTAGGGCAAAATTTACCACACTACTCTCGTCGTCAGGACCTCCCTGACACACGGTGTGAGTTTGAAGAAGATCTGAGGAGATCACTTTTTTCACCCAAAAAAACACTAAGGGGTACCTGTTTGTGTTTTTTTAGACTAAGTTTTTGACCGTCTCAGATTTCTTCCAAACTCACGATGTTGATTAAGCAGGTCCTGACTTACACAGGGGTGTGATTATTTTCAGCCTATCTCATCCCAAAGCTGAGATATGAGGACTTACGTAACTGGGATTTTCTCTCAATAGGTTTATTGGTGTTGAATATATTGGAATTAAATTTATGAACTTGTTATACGTCCAATAAAGCAAAATACAGATGCAGTGTAGAGTATATTGGACTGACTAGGCTTTTCTTATCTCACCCTTCTACTCATGGGTTTACCTAGCTTCACTGGAAGTAGGAATCCCATCATGAAATTTACAGTTATACATTTTATGCAGCACAACATGTCCCTATATCTCAGCTTTGGGACGTGGTAGGGCAAGAATTACCGCACCACTCTCGTCGTCAGGACCTCCTTGACACACGGTGTGAGTTTGAAGAAGATCTGAGGAGGATACTTTTTTTCACCCAAAAAAACACTAAGGGGTACCCCTTTGTGTTTTTTTTTTTTAGACTAAATTTTTGACCGTCTCAGATTTCTTCCAAACTCACGATGTTGATTAAGCAGGTCCTGACTTACACAGGGGTGTGATTATTTTCAGCCTATCTAATCCCAAAGCTGAGAATTGAGGACTTACGTAACTGGGATTTTCTCTCAATTGGTTTATTGGTGTTGAATATATTGGAATTGAATTTATGAACTTGGGCAAAAATTACCACACCACTCTCGTCGTCAGGACCTCCCTGACACACGGTGTGAGTTTGAAGAAGATCTGAGGAGATCACTTTTTTCACCCAAAAAAACACTAAGGGGTACCTGTTTGTGTTTTTTTAGACTAAATTTTTGACCATCTCAGATTTCTTCCAAACTCACGATGTTGATTAAGCAGGTCCTGACTTACACAGGGGTGTGATTATTTTCAGCCTATCTCATCCCAAAGCTGAGATATGAGGACTTACGTAACTGGGATTTTCTCTCAATTGGTTTATTGGTGTTGAATATATTGGAATTGAATTTATGAACTTTGGCAAAAATTACCACACCACTCTCTTCGTCAGGATCTCCCAGACACATGGTTTGAGTTTGAAGAAGATCTGAGGAGGATACTTTTTTTCACCCAAAAAAACACTAAGGGCTACCCTTTTGTGTTTTTTTTTTTGACTAAAATTATGACCGTCTCAGATTTCTTCCAAACTCACGATGTGGATTAAGCAGGTCCTGACTTACACAGGGGTGTGATTATTTTCAGCCTATCTCATCCCAAAGCTGAGAATTGAGGACTTACGTAACTGGGATTTTCTCTCAATAGGTTTATTGGTGTTGAATATATTGGAATTAAATTTATGAACTTGTTATACATCCAATAAAGCAAAATACAGATGCGGTGTAGAGTATATTGGACTGACTAGGCTTTTCTTATCTCACCCTTCTACTCATGGGTTTACCTAGCTTCACTGGAAGTAGGAATCCTATCATGAAATTTACGGTTATACATTTTATGCAGCACAACATGTCCCTATATCTCAGCTTTGGGATGTGGTAGGGCAAAAATTACCACACCACTCTCGTCGTCAGGACCTCCCTGACACACGGTGTGAGTTTGAAGAAGATCTGAGGAGGTCACTTTTTTTCACCCAAAAAAACACAAAGGGGTACCCCTTTGTGTTTTTTTAGACTAAATTTTTGACCATCTCAGATTTCTTCCAAACTCACGATGTTGATTAAGCAGGTCCTGACTTACACAGGGGTGTGATTATTTTCAGCCTATCTAATCCCAAAGCTGAGAATTGAGGACTTACGTAACTGGGATTTTCTCTCAATTGGTTTATTGGTGTTGAATATATTGGAATTGAATTTATGAACTTGGGCAAAAATTACCGCACTACTCTCGTCGTAAGGACCTCCCTGACACACGGTGTGAGTTTGAAGAAGAGCTGAGGAGGATACTTTTTTTCACCCAAAAAAACACTAAGGGGTACCCCTTTGTGTTTTTTTTTTTTTGACTAAAATTTTGACCGTCTCAGATTTCTTCCAAACTCACGATGTTGATTAAGCAGGTCCTGACTTACACAGGGGTGTGATTATTTTCAGCCTATCTAATCCCAAAGCTGAGAATTGAGGACTTACGTAACTGGGATTTTCTCTCAATTGGTTTATTGGTGTTGAATATATTGGAATTGAATTTATGAACTTGGGCAAAAATTACCGCACTACTCTCGTCGTAAGGACCTCCCTGACACACGGTGTGAGTTTGAAGAAGAGCTGAGGAGGATACTTTTTTTCACCTAAAAAAACACTAAGGGGTACCCCTTTGTGTTTTTTTTTTTTTGACTAAAATTTTGACCGTCTCAGATTTCTTCCAAACTCACGATGTTGATTAAGCAGGTCCTGACTTACACAGGGGTGTGATTATTTTCAGCCTATCTAATCCCAAAGCTGAGAATTGAGGACTTACGTAACTGGGATTTTCTCTCAATTGGTTTATTGGTGTTGAATATATTGGAATTGAATTTATGAACTTGGGCAAAAATTACCGCACTACTCTCGTCGTAAGGACCTCCCTGACACACGGTGTGAGTTTGAAGAAGAGCTGAGGAGGATACTTTTTTTCACCCAAAAAAACACTAAGGGGTACCCTTTTGTGTTTTTTTTTTGACTAAAATTATGACCGTCTCAGATTTCTTCCAAACTCACGATGTGGATTAAGCAGGTCCTGACTTACACAGGGGTGTGATTATTTTCAGCCTATCTCATCCCAAAGCTGAGAATTGAGGACTTACGTAACTGGGATTTTCTCTCAATTGGTTTATTGGTGTTGAATATATTGGAATTGAATTTATGAACTTGGGCAAAAATTACCGCACTACTCTCGTCGTAAGGACCTCCCTGACACACGGTGTGAGTTTGAAGAAGAGCTGAGGAGGATACTTTTTTTCACCCAAAAAAACACTAAGGGGTACCCCTTTGTGTTTTTTTTTTTTTGACTAAAATTTTGACCGTCTCAGATTTCTTCCAAACTCACGATGTTGATTAAGCAGGTCCTGACTTACACAGGGGTGTGATTATTTTCAGCCTATCACATCCCAAAGCTGAGATATGAGGACTTACGTCACTGGGATTTTCTCTCAATAGGTTTATTGGTGTTGAATATATTGGAAATAAATTTATGAACTTGTTATACATCCAATAAAGCAAAATACAGATGCAGTGTAGAGTATATTGGACTGACTAGGCTTTTCTTATCTCACCCTTCTACTCATGGGTTTACCTAGCTTCACTGGAAGTAGGAATCCCATCATGAAATTTACAGTTATACATTTTATGCAGCACAACATGTCCCTATATCTCAGCTTTGGGATGTGGTAGGGCAAAAATTACCACACTACTCTCGTCGTCAGGACCTCCCTGACACACGGTGTGAGTTTGAAGAAGATCTGAGGAGATCACTTTTTTCACCCAAAAAAACACTAAGGGGTACCTGTTTGTGTTTTTTTAGACTAAATTTTTGACCGTCTCAGATTTCTTCCAAACTCACGATGTTGATTAAGCAGGTCCTGACTTACACAGGGGTGTGATTATTTTCAGCCTATCTCATCCCAAAGCTGAGATATGAGGACTTACGTAACTGGGATTTTCTCTCAATGGGTTTATTGGTGTTGAATATATTGGAATTAAATTTATGAACTTGTTATACGTCCAATAAAGCAAAATACAGATGCAGTGTAGAGTATATTGGACTGACTAGGCTTTTCTTATCTCACCCTTCTACTCATGTGTTTACCTAGCTTCACTGGAAGTAGGAATCCCATCATGAAATTTACAGTTATACATTTTATGCAGCACAACATGTCCCTATATCTCAGCTTTGGGATGTGGTAGGGTAAAAATTACCACACTACTCTCGTCATCAGGACCTCCCTGACACACGGTGTGAGTTTGAAGAAGATCTGAGGAGGATACTTTTTTTCACCCAAAAAAACACTAAGGGGTACCTGTTTGTGTTTTTTTAGACTAAATTTTGACCGTCTCAGATTTCTTCCAAACTCACGATGTTGATTAAGCAGGTCCTGACTTACACAGGAGTGTGATTATTTTCAGCCTATCTAATCCCAAAGCTGAGAATTGAGGACTTACGTAACTGGGAGTTTCTCTCAATTGGTTTATTGGTGTTGAATATATTGGAATTGAATTTATGAACTTGGGCAAAAATTACCACACCACTCTCGTCGTCAGGACCTCCCTGACACACGGTGTGAGTTTGAAGAAGATCTGAGGAGGATACTTTTTTTCACCCAAAAAAACACTAAGGGGTACCTGTTTGTGTTTTTTTAGACTAAATTTTTGACCGTCTCAGATTTCTTCCAAACTCACGATGTTGATTAAGCAGGTCCTGACTTACACAGGGGTGTGATTATTTTCAGCCTATCTAATCCCAAAGCTGAGAATTGAGGACTTACGTAACTGGGATTTTCTCTCAATTGGTTTATTGGTGTTGAATATATTGGAATTGAATTTATGAACTTGGGCAAAAATTACCGCACTACTCTCGTCGTAAGGACCTCCCTGACACACGGTGTGAGTTTGAAGAAGAGCTGAGGAGGATACTTTTTTTCACCCAAAAAAACACTAAGGGGTACCCCTTTGTGTTTTTTTTTTTTGACTAAAATTTTGACCGTCTCAGATTTCTTCCAAACTCACGATGTTGATTAAGCAGGTCCTGACTTACACAGGGGTGTGATTATTTTCAGCCTATCTAATCCTAAAGCTGAGAATTGAGGACTTACGTAACTGGGATTTTCTCTCAATTGGTTTATTGGTGTTGAATATATTGGAATTAAATTTATGAACTTGTTATACGTCCAATAAAGCAAAATACAGATGCAGTGTAGAGTATATTGGACTGATTAGGCTTTTCTTATCTCACCCTTCTACTCATGGGTTTACCTAGCTTCACTGGAAGTAGGAATCCCATCATGAAATTTACAGTTATACATTTTATGCAGCACAACATGTCCCTATATCTCAGCTTTGGGATGTGGTAGGGCAAAAATTACCACACTACTCTCGTCGTCAGGACCTCCCTGACACACGGTGTGAGTTTGAAGAAGATCTGAGGAGGTCACTTTTTTTCACCCAAAAAAACACTAAGGGGTACCCCTTTGTGTTTTTTTAGACTAAATTTTTGACCGTCTCAGATTTCTTCCAAACTCACGATGTTGATTAAGCAGGTCCTGACTTACACAGGGGTGTGATTATTTTCAGCCTATCTCATCCCAAAGCTGAGATATGAGGACTTACGTAACTGGGATTTTCTCTCAATTGGTTTATTGGTGTTGAATATATTGGAATTGAATTTATGAACTTGGGCAAAAATTACCACACCACTCTCGTCGTCAGGACCTCCCTGACACACGGTGTGAGTTTGAAGAAGATCTGAGGAGGATACTTTTTTTCACCCAAAAAAACACTAAGGGGTACCTGTTTGTGTTTTTTTAGACTAAATTTTTGACCGTCTCACATTTCTTCCAAACTCACGATGTTGATTAAGCAGGTCCTGACTTACACAGGGGTGTGATTATTTTCAGCCTATCTAATCCTAAAGCTGAGAATTGAGGACTTACGTAACTGGGATTTTCTCTCAATTGGTTTATTGGTGTTGAATATACTGGAATTAAATTTATGAACTTGTTATACGTCCAATAAAGCAAAATACAGATGTGGTGTAGAGTATATTGGACTGACTAGGCTTTTCTTATCTCACCCTTCTACTCATGGGTTTACCTAGCTTCACTGGAAGTAGGAATCCCATCATGAAATTTACAGTTATACATTTTATGCAGAACAACATGTCCCTATATCTCAGCTTTGGGATGTGGTAGGGCAAAAATTACCGCACCACTCTCGTCGTCAGGACCTCCTTGACACACGGTGTGAGTTTGAAGAAGATCTGAGGAGGATACTTTTTTTCACCCAAAAAAACACTAAGGGGTACCCCTTTGTGTTTTTTTTTTTTTGACTAAAATTTTGACCGTCTCAGATTTCTTCCAAACTCACGATGTTGATTAAGCAGGTCCTGACTTACACAGGGGTGTGATTATTTTCAGCCTATCTCATCCCAAAGCTGAGAATTGAGGACTTACGTAACTGGGATTTTCTCTCAATAGGTTTATTGGTGTTGAATATATTGGAATTAAATTTATGAACTTGTTATACGTCCAATAAAGCAAAATACAGATGCAGTGTAGAGTATATTGGACTGACTAGGCTTTTCTTATCTCACCCTTCTACTCATGGGTTTACCTAGCTTCACTGGAAGTAGGAATCCCATCATGAAATTTACAGTTATACATTTTATGCAGCACAACATGTCCCTATATCTCAGCTTTGGGACGTGGTAGGGCAAGAATTACCGCACCACTCTCGTCGTCAGGACCTCCTTGACACACGGTGTGAGTTTGAAGAAGATCTGAGGAGGATACTTTTTTTCACCCAAAAAAACACTAAGGGGTACCCCTTTGTGTTTTTTTTTTTTTAGACTAAATTTTTGACCGTCTCAGATTTCTTCCAAACTCACGATGTTGATTAAGCAGGTCCTGACTTACACAGGGGTGTGATTATTTTCAGCCTATCTCATCCCAAAGCTGAGATATGAGGACTTACGTAACTGGGATTTTCTCTCAATTGGTTTATTGGTGTTGAATATATTGGAATTGAATTTATGAACTTGGGCAAAAATTACCACACCACTCTCTTCGTCAGGATCTCCCAGACACATGGTTTGAGTTTGAAGAAGATCTGAGGAGGATACTTTTTTTCACCCAAAAAAACACTAAGGGCTACCCTTTTGTGTTTTTTTTTTTGACTAAAATTATGACCGTCTCAGATTTCTTCCAAACTCACGATGTGGATTAAGCAGGTCCTGACTTACACAGGGGTGTGATTATTTTCAGCCTATCTCATCCCAAAGCTGAGAATTGAGGACTTACGTAACTGGGATTTTCTCTCAATAGGTTTATTGGTGTTGAATATATTGGAATTAAATTTATGAACTTGTTATAC
Organism: Hoplias malabaricus; assembly: GCF_029633855.1. Lineage (NCBI taxonomy): Eukaryota > Metazoa > Chordata > Actinopteri > Characiformes > Erythrinidae > Hoplias > Hoplias malabaricus. The sequence continues at coordinate 334,549 of NC_089814.1, forward strand.
ATCCAATAAAGCAAAATACAGATGCGGTGTAGAGTATATTGGACTGACTAGGCTTTTCTTATCTCACCCTTCTACTCATGGGTTTACCTAGCTTCACTGGAAGTAGGAATCCTATCATGAAATTTACGGTTATACATTTTATGCAGCACAACATGTCCCTATATCTCAGCTTTGGGATGTGGTAGGGCAAAAATTACCACACCACTCTCGTCGTCAGGACCTCCCTGACACACGGTGTGAGTTTGAAGAAGATCTGAGGAGGTCACTTTTTTTCACCCAAAAAAACACAAAGGGGTACCCCTTTGTGTTTTTTTAGACTAAATTTTTGACCATCTCAGATTTCTTCCAAACTCACGATGTTGATTAAGCAGGTCCTGACTTACACAGGGGTGTGATTATTTTCAGCCTATCTAATCCCAAAGCTGAGAATTGAGGACTTACGTAACTGGGATTTTCTCTCAATTGGTTTATTGGTGTTGAATATATTGGAATTGAATTTATGAACTTGGGCAAAAATTACCGCACTACTCTCGTCGTAAGGACCTCCCTGACACACGGTGTGAGTTTGAAGAAGAGCTGAGGAGGATACTTTTTTTCACCCAAAAAAACACTAAGGGGTACCCCTTTGTGTTTTTTTTTTTTTGACTAAAATTTTGACCATCTCAGATTTCTTCCAAACTCACGATGTTGATTAAGCAGGTCCTGACTTACACAGGGGTGTGATTATTTTCAGCCTATCTAATCCCAAAGCTGAGAATTGAGGACTTACGTAACTGGGATTTTCTCTCAATTGGTTTATTGGTGTTGAATATATTGGAATTGAATTTATGAACTTGGGCAAAAATTACCGCACTACTCTCGTCGTAAGGACCTCCCTGACACACGGTGTGAGTTTGAAGAAGAGCTGAGGAGGATAGTTTTTTTCACCCAAAAAAACACTAAGGGGTACCCCTTTGTGTTTTTTTTTTTTTGACTAAAATTTTGACCGTCTCAGATTTCTTCCAAACTCACGATGTTGATTAAGCAGGTCCTGACTTACACAGGGGTGTGATTATTTTCAGCCTATCTCATCCCAAAGCTGAGAATTGAGGACTTACGTAACTGGGATTTTCTCTCAATTGGTTTATTGGTGTTGAATATATTGGAATTGAATTTATGAACTTGGGCAAAAATTACCGCACTACTCTCGTCGTAAGGACCTCCCTGACACACGGTGTGAGTTTGAAGAAGAGCTGAGGAGGATACTTTTTTTCACCCAAAAAAACACTAAGGGGTACCCTTTTGTGTTTTTTTTTTGACTAAAATTATGACCGTCTCAGATTTCTTCCAAACTCACGATGTGGATTAAGCAGGTCCTGACTTACACAGGGGTGTGATTATTTTCAGCCTATCTCATCCCAAAGCTGAGAATTGAGGACTTACGTCACTGGGATTTTCTCTCAATTGGTTTATTGGTGTTGAATATATTGGAATTGAATTTATGAACTTGGGCAAAAATTACCGCACTACTCTCGTCGTAAGGACCTCCCTGACACACGGTGTGAGTTTGAAGAAGAGCTGAGGAGGATACTTTTTTTCACCCAAAAAAACACTAAGGGGTACCCCTTTGTGTTTTTTTTTTTTTGACTAAAATTTTGACCGTCTCAGATTTCTTCCAAACTCACGATGTTGATTAAGCAGGTCCTGACTTACACAGGGGTGTGATTATTTTCAGCCTATCTAATCCCAAAGCTGAGAATTGAGGACTTACGTAACTGGGATTTTCTCTCGATTGGTTTATTGGTGTTGAATATATTGGAATTGAATTTCTGAACTTGGGCAAAAATTACCGCACTACTCTCGTCGTAAGGACCTCCCTGACACACGGTGTGAGTTTGAAGAAGAGCTGAGGAGGATACTTTTTTTCACCCAAAAAAACACTAAGGGGTACCCCTTTGTGTTTTTTTTTTTTTGACTAAAATTTTGACCGTCTCAGATTTCTTCCAAACTCACGATGTTGATTAAGCAGGTCCTGACTTACACAGGGGTGTGATTATTTTCAGCCTATCACATCCCAAAGCTGAGATATGAGGACTTACGTCACTGGGATTTTCTCTCAATAGGTTTATTGGTGTTGAATATATTGGAAATAAATTTATGAACTTGTTATACATCCAATAAAGCAAAATACAGATGCAGTGTAGAGTATATTGGACTGACTAGGCTTTTCTTATCTCACCCTTCTACTCATGGGTTTACCTAGCTTCACTGGAAGTAGGAATCCCATCATGAAATTTACAGTTATACATTTTATGCAGCACAACATGTCCCTATATCTCAGCTTTGGGATGTGGTAGGGCAAAAATTACCACACTACTCTCGTCGTCAGGACCTCCCTGACACACGGTGTGAGTTTGAAGAAGATCTGAGGAGATCACTTTTTTCACCCAAAAAAACACTAAGGGGTACCTGTTTGTGTTTTTTTAGACTAAATTTTTGACCGTCTCAGATTTCTTCCAAACTCACGATGTTGATTAAGCAGGTCCTGACTTACACAGGGGTGTGATTATTTTCAGCCTATCTCATCCCAAAGCTGAGATATGAGGACTTACGTAACTGGGATTTTCTCTCAATAGGTTTATTGGTGTTGAATATATTGGAATTAAATTTATGAACTTGTTATACGTCCAATAAAGCAAAATACAGATGCAGTGTAGAGTATATTGGACTGACTAGGCTTTTCTTATCTCACCCTTCTACTCATGGGTTTACCTAGCTTCACTGGAAGTAGGAATCCCATCATGAAATTTACAGTTATACATTTTATGCAGCACAACATGTCCCTATATCTCAGCTTTGGGATGTGGTAGGGTAAAAATTACCACACTACTCTCGTCATCAGGACCTCCCTGACACACGGTGTGAGTTTGAAGAAGATCTGAGGAGGATACTTTTTTTCACCCAAAAAAACACTAAGGGGTACCTGTTTGTGTTTTTTTAGACTAAATTTTGACCGTCTCAGATTTCTTCCAAACTCACGATGTTGATTAAGCAGGTCCTGACTTACACAGGAGTGTGATTATTTTCAGCCTATCTAATCCCAAAGCTGAGAATTGAGGACTTACGTAACTGGGAGTTTCTCTCAATTGGTTTATTGGTGTTGAATATATTGGAATTGAATTTATGAACTTGGGCAAAAATTACCACACCACTCTCGTCGTCAGGACCTCCCTGACACACGGTGTGAGTTTGAAGAAGATCTGAGGAGGATACTTTTTTTCACCCAAAAAAACACTAAGGGGTACCTGTTTGTGTTTTTTTAGACTAAATTTTTGACCGTCTCAGATTTCTTCCAAACTCACGATGTTGATTAAGCAGGTCCTGACTTACACAGGGGTGTGATTATTTTCAGCCTATCTAATCCCAAAGCTGAGAATTGAGGACTTACGTAACTGGGATTTTCTCTCAATTGGTTTATTGGTGTTGAATATATTGGAATTGAATTTATGAACTTGGGCAAAAATTACCGCACTACTCTCGTCGTAAGGACCTCCCTGACACATGGTGTGAGTTTGAAGAAGAGCTGAGGAGGATACTTTTTTTCACCCAAAAAAACACTAAGGGGTACCCCTTTGTGTTTTTTTTTTTTGACTAAAATTTTGACCGTCTCAGATTTCTTCCAAACTCACGATGTTGATTAAGCAGGTCCTGACTTACACAGGGGTGTGATTATTTTCAGCCTATCTAATCCTAAAGCTGAGAATTGAGGACTTACGTAACTGGGATTTTCTCTCAATTGGTTTATTGGTGTTGAATATATTGGAATTAAATTTATGAACTTGTTATACGTCCAATAAAGCAAAATACAGATGCAGTGTAGAGTATATTGGACTGATTAGGCTTTTCTTATCTCACCCTTCTACTCATGGGTTTACCTAGCTTCACTGGAAGTAGGAATCCCATCATGAAATTTACAGTTATACATTTTATGCAGCACAACATGTCCCTATATCTCAGCTTTGGGATGTGGTAGGGCAAAAATTACCACACCACTCTCGTCGTCAGGACCTCCCTGACACACGGTGTGAGTTTGAAGAAGATCTGAGGAGGATACTTTTTTTCACCCAAAAAAACACTAAGGGGTACCTGTTTGTGTTTTTTTAGACTAAATTTTTGACCGTCTCACATTTCTTCCAAACTCACGATGTTGATTAAGCAGGTCCTGACTTACACAGGGGTGTGATTATTTTCAGCCTATCTAATCCTAAAGCTGAGAATTGAGGACTTACGTAACTGGGATTTTCTCTCAATTGGTTTATTGGTGTTGAATATACTGGAATTAAATTTATGAACTTGTTATACGTCCAATAAAGCAAAATACAGATGTGGTGTAGAGTATATTGGACTGACTAGGCTTTTCTTATCTCACCCTTCTACTCATGGGTTTACCTAGCTTCACTGGAAGTAGGAATCCCATCATGAAATTTACAGTTATACATTTTATGCAGAACAACATGTCCCTATATCTCAGCTTTGGGATGTGGTAGGGCAAAAATTACCGCACCACTCTCGTCGTCAGGACCTCCTTGACACACGGTGTGAGTTTGAAGAAGATCTGAGGAGGATACTTTTTTTCACCCAAAAAAACACTAAGGGGTACCCCTTTGTGTTTTTTTTTTTTTGACTAAAATTTTGACCGTCTCAGATTTCTTCCAAACTCACGATGTTGATTAAGCAGGTCCTGACTTACACAGGGGTGTGATTATTTTCAGCCTATCTCATCCCAAAGCTGAGAATTGAGGACTTACGTAACTGGGATTTTCTCTCAATAGGTTTATTGGTGTTGAATATATTGGAATTAAATTTATGAACTTGTTATACGTCCAATAAAGCAAAATACAGATGCAGTGTAGAGTATATTGGACTGACTAGGCTTTTCTTATCTCACCCTTCTACTCATGGGTTTACCTAGCTTCACTGGAAGTAGGAATCCCATCATGAAATTTACAGTTATACATTCTATGCAGCACAACATGTCCCTATATCTCAGCTTTGGGATGTGGTAGGGCAAAAATTACCACACTACTCTCGTCGTCAGGACCTCCCTGACACACGGTGTGAGTTTGAAGAAGATCTGAGGAGGTCACTTTTTTTCACCCAAAAAAACACAAAGGGGTATCTGTTTGTGTTTTTTTAGACTAAATTTTTGACCGTCTCAGATTTCTTCCAAACTCACGATGTTGATTAAGCAGGTCCTGACTTACACAGGGGTGTGATTATTTTCAGCCTATCTAATCCCAAAGCTGAGAATTGAGGACTTACGTAACTGGGATTTTCTCTCAATTGGTTTATTGGTGTTGAATATATTGGAATTGAATTTATGAACTTGGGCAAAAATTACCGCACTACTCTCGTCGTAAGGACCTCCCTGATACACGGTGTGAGTTTGAAGAAGATCTGAGGAGATCACTTTTTTCACCCAAAAAAACACTAAGGGGTATCTGTTTGTGTTTTTTTAGACTAAATTTTTGACCGTCTCAGATTTCTTCCAAACTCACGATGTTGATTAAGCAGGTCCTGACTTACACAGGGGTGTGATTATTTTCAGCCTATCTCATCCCAAAGCTGAGAATTGAGGACTTACGTAACTGGGATTTTCTCTCAATAGGTTTATTGGTGTTGAATATATTGGAATTAAATTTATGAACTTGTTATACATCCAATAAAGCAAAATACAGATGCGGTGTAGAGTATATTGGACTGACTAGGCTTTTCTTATCTCACCCTTCTACTCATGGGTTTACCTAGCTTCACTGGAAGTAGGAATCCCATCATGAAATTTACAGTTATACATTTTATGCAGCACAACATGTCCCTATATCTCAGCTTTGGGATGTGGTAGGGCAAAAATTACCACACCACTCTCGTCGTCAGGACCTCCCTGACACACGGTGTGAGTTTGAAGAAGATCTGAGGAGGTCACTTTTTTTCACCCAAAAAAACACTAAGGGGTACCCCTTTGTGTTTTTTTAGACAAAATTTTTGACCGTCTCAGATTTCTTCCAAACTCACGATGTTGATTAAGCAGGTCCTGACTTACACAGGGGTGTGGTTATTTTCAGCCTATCTAATCCCAAAGCTGAGAATTGAGGACTTACGTAACTGGGATTTTCTCTCAATTGGTTTATTGGTGTTGAATATATTGGAATTGAATTTATGAACTTGGGCAAAAATTACCGCACTACTCTCGTCGTAAGGACCTCCCTGACACACGGTGTGAGTTTGAAGAAGATCTGAGGAGATCACTTTTTTCACCCAAAAAAACACTAAGGGGTACCCCTTTGTGGTTTTTTTTTTGACTAAAATTTTGACCGTCTCAGATTTCTTCCAAACTCACGATGTTGATTAAGCAGGTCCTGACTTACACAGGGGTGTGATTATTTTCAGCCTATCTAATCCCAAAGCTGAGAATTGAGGACTTACGTAACTGGGTTTTTCTCTCAATTGGTTTATTGGTGTTGAATATATTGGAATTGAATTTATGAACTTGGGCAAAAATTACCACATCACTCTCTTCGTCAGGACCTCCCTGACACACGGTGTGAGTTTGAAGAAGATCTGAGGAGGATACTTTTTTTCACCCAAAAAAACACTAAGGGGTACCTGTTTGTGTTTTTTTAGACTAAATTTTTGACCGTCTCAGATTTCTTCCAAACTCACGATGTTGATTAAGCAGGTCCTGACTTACACAGGGGTGTGATTATTTTCAGCCTATCTAATCCTAAAGCTGAGAATTGAGGACTTACGTAACTGGGATTTTCTCTCAATTGGTTTATTGGTGTTGAATATATTGGAATTAAATTTATGAACTTGTTATACGTCCAATAAAGCAAAATACAGATGCGGTGTAGAGTATATTGGACTGACTAGGCTTTTCTTATCTCACCCTTCTACTCATGGGTTTACCTAGCTTCACTGGAAGTAGGAATCCCATCATGAAATTTACAGTTATACATTTTATGCAGCACAACATGTCCCTAAATCTCAGCTTTGGGATGTGGTAGGGCAAAAATTACCACACCACTCTCGTCGTCAGGACCTCCCTGACACACGGTGTGAGTTTGAAGAAGATCTGAGGAGATCACTTTTTTCACCCAAAAAACACTAAGGGGTACCCCTTTGTGTTTTTTTTTTTTTGACTAAAATTTTGACCGTCTCAGATTTCTTCCAAACTCACGATGTTGATTAAGCAGGTCCTGACTTACACAGGGGTGTGATTATTTTCAGCCTATCTAATCCCAAAGCTGAGAATTGAGGACTTACGTAACTGGGATTTTCTCTCAATTGGTTTATTGGTGTTGAATATATTGGAATTGAATTTATGAACTTGGGCAAAAATTACCACACCACTCTCTTCGTCAGGACCTCCCTGACACACGGTGTGAGTTTGAAGAAGATCTGAGGAGGATACTTTTTTTCACCCAAAAAAACACTAAGGGGTACCTGTTTGTGTTTTTTTAGACTAAATTTTTGACCGTCTCAGATTTCTTCCAAACTCACGATGTTGATTAAGCAGGTCCTGACTTACACAGGGGTGTGATTATTTTCAGCCTATCTAATCCTAAAGCTGAGAATTGAGGACTTACGTAACTGGGATTTTCTCTCAATTGGTTTATTGGTGTTGAATATATTGGAATTAAATTTATGAACTTGTTATACGTCCAATAAAGCAAAATATAGATGCGGTGTAGAGTATATTGGACTGACTAGGCTTTTCTTATCTCACCCTTCTACTCATGGGTTTACCTAGCTTCACTGGAAGTAGGAATCCCATCATGAAATTTACAGTTATACATTTTATGCAGCACAACATGTCCCTATATCTCAGCTTTGGGATGTGGTAGGGCAAAAATTACCACACTACTCTCGTCGTCAGGACCTCCCTGACACACGGTGTGAGTTTGAAGAAGATCTGAGGAGATCACTTTTTTCACCCAAAAAAACACTAAGGGGTACCTGTTTGTGTTTTTTTAGACTAAATTTTTGACCGTCTCAGATTTCTTCCAAACTCATGATGTTGATTAAGCAGGTCCTGACTTACACAGGGGTGTGATTATTTTCAGCCTATCTCATCCCAAAGCTGAGATATGAGGACTTACGTAACTGGGATTTTCTCTCAATTGGTTTATTGGTCTTGAATATAGCCTGACTAGGCTTTTCTTATCTCACCCTTCTACTCATGGGTTTACCTAGCTTCACTGGAAGTAGGAATCCCATCATGAAATTTACAGTTATACATTTTATGCAGCAAAACATGTCCCTATATCTCAGCTTTGGGATGTGATAGGGCAAAAATCGCAAAAGAAACCTCAGAGAGATCGCGCAGCCTGCACAAAACACTCAGCCAGATCACATAGCCTGCACAGAACACTCAGAGAGAGCGCGCAGTTTGCACAAAACTCTCAGAGAGAGCACGCATCACGCAGAAAACACAGAGCGCGCAGCGCGCACAAAACACTCAGCGAGTGCGCGCAGCATATACAAAACACTCAGAGAGCGCGCAGTTTGCACAAAACACTCAGTGAGAGCGCGCAGTTTGCACAAAACACTCAGAGAGAGAGCGCAGTTTGCACAAAACACTCAGAGAGAGCGCAGTTTGCACAAAACACTCAGAGAGAGAGCGCAGTTCGCACGAAACACTCAGAGAGAGAGCGCAGTTCACACAAAACACTCAGAGAGAGCGGGCAGCATGTACAAAACACTCAGAGAGAGAGCGCAGTTCACACAAAACACTCAGAGAGAGCGGGCAGCATGTACAAAACACTCAGAGAGAGAGCGCAGCACGCACAAAACACTCAGCGAGAGCGCGCAGCATGTACAAAACACTCAGCGAGAGCACGCAGCATATACAAAACACTCAGAGAGAGCGCAGCGCGCACAAAACACTCAGAGAGAGCTCGCAGCACCCACAAAACGCTCAGAGATTCTCATTCTATTTGATGACAGGAATAAATTGGAAGTGGGATAGTGAGATTGGGTCCCAATTTGTCAATATAGGCCCCAATTTTGGCCCCAAAGTCAAAGTTTTCGAAATTGGATCCCACTTCCAATTTATTTTACTATATTGGAATATATTGGAAGTGGTATTCCATTTCCTGTTTATTTGACTTGGCTGAAATAGACTGGAATTGGGATCCCACTTCCAATTCATTTCAGCCAAGTCATGTACATGTTTCATGGGATCCCACTTCCAATTTATTTCACTTGAATGAAATCAATTGGAAATGGGATAGTGAGATTGCGTCCAAAATTGGTCCCAATTTGTCAAAATTGACCCCAATTTGACTTGGTTAGAATAGATTGGAAGTGGGATCCCACTTCCAATTTATTTTACTTCAATTAAATAAATTGGAAGTGGGATCCAGGTCTCCCAGTGGGCAAAATACGTGTGTCCCACTTCCAATTTATTTGATTTGACTGGAATAAATTGGAAGTGGGATCCAGGTCCCACTTGCAATTTATTTGACTTGGTTAGAATAGATTGGAAGTGGGATAGTGAGATATCCCACTTCCAATTTATTTGACTTGAATGAAATAAATTGGAAGTGGGCAAACAAAGGAAAACATTTTTCATGAATACATTGCATAAGCAAGATCCCAGTGACCCCATCTTCTGATATGTTGTTTGGGGGACCCAGACGATTCAGTACTCGACGCCGTGAAGTCGGTAGACCTCCCCAAGCACAGTTTCTGGACATCCCACTCCCAATTTATTCCCATTCAAATTTCATACATGGGTTTTGGACACCCCTTAAAAGGGTCCGAATGGCCCCAAATGTTAATATGTTTATTGTGCACACTCCACGAGACAGCCTGTGAAGTTGCGTAAGCCTAACTTCAAGTCAAATACTATGGGAGTGGGATCAGTCAGTTCCGAGTTCAACGTCCCACTTCCAATCTATTGCATTCAATTCAAATACATTGGGAGTCGGATCGGTCAGTTCTGAGTCTGACGTCCCACTTCCAATCTATTGCATTCAATTCAAATACATTGGGAGTCGGATCGGTCAGTTCCGAGTCCGACGTCCCACTTCCAATCTATTGCATTCAATTCAAATACATTGGGAGTCGGATCGGTCACTTCCGAGTCTGCCGTCCCACTTCCAATCTATTGCATTCAATTCAAATACATTGGGAGTCGGATCGGTCAGTTCCGAGTCCGACGTCCCATTTCCAATCTATTGCATTCAATTCAAATACATTGGGAGGTGGGATCGGTCAGTTCCGAGTCCGACGTCCCATTTCCAATCTATTGCATTCAATTCAAATACATTGGGAGGTGGGATCGGTCACTTCCGGGTCCGACGTCCCACTTCCAATCTATTGCATTCAATTCAAATACATTGGGAATGGGATCAGTCAGTTCCGTGTCCGACGTCCCACTTCCAATCTATTGCATTCAATTCAAATACATTGGGAATGGGATGTCCGACGTCCCATTTCCAATCTATTGCATTTCATTCAAGTACATTGGGAATGGGATTGGTCAGTCTCCATTTTTTATATTTTTTACATAATATACCTGTTTTTGCTCAGAAGAAGCCAAATCACCATGTGTCCCACTTCCAATTTATTTTGTCCATTAAAATAAATTCGAAGAGGGATTTTCCCGTGGGAGGGTGCCGTCCCAACCGCTTACAAGGGCCCTTGGAACAAAAAGCACACTCTCAGGCTATAAATATGTACACAGCCCCAGACTGACAGGCAAAGGGGGTGGATTATGTATAATTTACAAAAATAATTAATTATTAACCAAAAACATGGTTACAACTTTACTTCCTTTGAAATTATGTACATTAACATAATTAACCCCGCCACAAATAAGAACACAATCTCCTTATTAATCATTTATAGACCACAAGGGCCCTATTCAGAATTTATAAAAGAATTTGGTGAACTAGCTGCTAATTTGGCAGTGTCCTGTGATACGTTAATAATTGTAGGAGACTTTAACATTCATTTTGAGAAAAGTGATGATTCCCTAAAAAAGAACATTCACATCAATCATAGATTCTGTTGGTTTCACACAAAATGTATCAGGTCCTACTCATTATTGTAATCACACACTAGACTTGGTGAAAAAACCTAAATATTCTCCCTCAGTCTTCCACAGTCTCAGACCACTACCTAATTTCATATGAATTGAGTTTAGATATTTAAAAAAATGTACATGCCCACATTACTATATAAATCGCTCACTAACTCCATCTACAGCCTTATCGAATTTAGAAGGGCGCTCGTCAATGCACGTTCAGCGCATCTGTCCTCACTGATTGAAAATAATAAAAACAATCCTAGAGCACTCTTTAATGTAATCTCTAAACTTACAAACAATCGGGCAGCTACTGATCCACAGATCCCAGCTGTTCACACCAGCAATGCTTTTATGGACTTTTTTAACATTGAACATATTAGACAAACAATAAATACCATATTACTAAATCCAGCCTGTCTGTCATCTGGTGTGGATGATATAGAACAAAACATAGAAGAACGACTAGAGGACTTTGACCCACTACCACAGCTAGAACTGGAGAAAATGATCTACTCGTCAAATTGTATGACCTGCACACTTGATGCAATACCAACAAAACTATTTAAAGGAGTATTACCAGTCATAATCAATCCCCTTTTAACAATCATAAATTCGTCCCTTATACTGGATCACGTACACAAAGCATTTAAACTAGCAGTTATTAAACCCCTGATCAAGAAACCGAATCTTGATCCTAGTGTACTATCCAATTACAGACCTTCTCTTCATATTTAAGATCTTAGAAAAAGTTGTGGCCCAACAACTTCCCTCATACTTGCATAAGAATAACATATAAAAAAAAAAATTCAATCTGGTTTTAGGCCACACCATAGCACCGAAACGGCTTTAGTTAAGGTAGCAAACAACCTTCTTCTCACCTCTGATCGAGGCTGCGTATCCATGCTAGTTCTACTCGACCTCAGTGCAGCTTTTTATACAAGTGATCATACTATTCTGCTAGAAAGATTAAAAAACATGGTTGGAATAACAGGAACGGCCCTATCATGGTTTAAGTCTTATCTCACAGATCGTTACCAGTTTGTAAAAGTAAATAATGTTTCTTCTATGCAAAAAAAATTAGATCTGGAATTCCCCAAGGCTCCATCCTAGGACCTTTACTATTCATATTATACATGCTGCCACTGGGCAGAGTTATTAGCAGGCATGGCATTACCTTCCACAGTTATGCAGATGACACACAGTTATACATATCAGCCAAACCAGATGACAAACCTACACTAAAGAAAATGGAGGACTGTGTTAAAGAAGTGAAGCATTGGATGTCATACACTTTCCTTCTGCTAAACAGCGACAAAACCGAGGTTCTCCTTCTAGGTCCAAAACCTGCTATAAATAAAGTATCAGACTTAATACATAATTTTGACTTCCCTGTTCTCCCTAGCTCATCAGCTAAAAATCTGGGTGTCATAATTGATTCAGATCTATCATTTGATCAGCATATAGGTAAAATTAGAAAAACAGTTTTCCTACATCTTCGGAACCTCGCTAAGTTAAGAAATTCCTTATCCCTCCCAGATGCAGAAAAATTTGTTCACGCTTTTAGAGATTAGATTATTGCAATGCACTTTTATCAGAATGCTCCAGCAGAAACTTGAGTGAACTCCAGCTAATTCAAAATGCTGCAGCCAGGGTCCTCACTAAAACTAGAAAATTTGATCATATCAGCCCAGTCTTATCAGCCCTTCACTGGCTCCCAGTTAAATTCCGTATTGATTACAACATTTTTTTACTCACGTATAAATCCCTACATGGTCTCGCCCCTGAATACTTGCGAGACCTCATCACGCACAATGAACCACCAAGATTACTCAGATATCAGGGCGCCGGCCTCTTACTATTACCCAGAATTCATAAGACTTCAGCGGGGGGGGGGGGAGCTTTCTCCTACAAAGCCCCTCAGCTCTGGAACAATCTTCCAGCTAGTGTTCGGGACGCAGACACAGTCACTATGTTTAAGTCTAGGCTCAAAACACACTTGTTCAGTTTAGCCTTTGGCAACTAACCTGTCTAGTTTAAGGTTGTCGTTTCAGGAACTCATGGACATGGGGAATCAGGGTAAACGCGGATGATGTGCTCACAATTTCTCTTGTTTGGAGCTGAAGGATGTCCTTGCCTGAGCTCCTTCTGGTTTCCCTCCTCCCAGTCTGTTACAGTCAGATCCGTCACATGCTCTTTTTCTCTGCTGCACTCAACTAAACTAACTGCTTCCCTTTACCGTTTTCTGAGAAAATGGTGGCCCACTGATGGAAGATTGTTTGCTGGATTCTCCTGCGGCCCAGACCAGACCAGACCAGCTGCTCACCTCCATCTACTGCTGCCAGCCTCTGACCACTCACCATGATCAACTACACTGAAGTAGAAATGGACTCTGACTGAAAAGCAACACTGACTGATTCTTCCAATCTGATGCACTATTATTATGCCCCAAGATTGATGTCACTATTATGATTATTATCATTATTATTATTATGTAGCATAATGACACTTCATTGGTGATAATTTAAAATTCAATCTATAGTTTGATCAGAGGAGGATGGGTCTCCTTTGTGAGTCTTGGTTCCTCCCAAGGTTTCTTCCTCCAGCCTTGAGGGAGTTTTTCCTTGCCACTGTCGCCTTCCGCTTGCTCGCATTGGGCTTTGTTTTAAATGTTCTGTTCTGAAACTGCTGCTTTGCGACAACGTCAGTTGTAAAAGGCGCTATACAAATAAAGTTGATTTGATTAAAAACCAGTCTGAAGCATTAAATTCTTAAAGGAACCTACTGTACACGTCTTTTCAAAGTTTATGTTTGGATGTCTTTTCAACTTTAATCCAGTGTTTATTGGATGACATTTATGTACGTGATTTCCACATTGAAATAACGGCTTTAAAAGGACGTCTTTAATGTGACTTTTTTAGTCTTCTTTTCAACGTCAGTGTTTGGACGTCTTTTCAACTTTCATTTTCAACCTTAAAAAAATGCTGATTGAACGACATTTAGGTACGTGATTTCAACGTTGAAATAACGGCTTTAAAAGGACGTCTTTAATGTGACTTTTTTAGTCGTCTTTTCAACTTCTGTTTCATTTTCACTTTCAACCTTAAAAAAACGTTGATTAGACCACAGTCAAGTACGTTATTTCAACATTGAATCAACGGCTAAATGTTTACTGGGATTGCAGTTAGCACACTACACTGATCAGAGCATTTTATTAAACACATATGGAAACATGCAGTGTCATGCTGAAGGGAGGAGATTGTTATTTAAGTTTAAGTGAAGATGACTGGACTGGAACGACAGCTCTAAAATGAATGAACTCTGAGTGAGAAACCGGAAGGTGGCAGAAGAGAACCGATGTAAAAACACAGAAGAAGAAGACGATGAAGATACGCACTCTTTTCAGTGACCGCGGCGCGTGAGCAGCTCTCCCCAGCCTCAGGGAACAGCTTCATCCCATAAATATGTTTTTTTTTTTTTTTCAAATGACAAACTTTAGCTAGCCTGTTTAACTCTAGCTAGCTCTTTTTTCCTCCTCTGATATAGAAAACATTTAAATGACATGACAAACGCTCATACATGAGTATTTTAATTTGAGTAATTATGTGGTTTGATGGTGTATTTTACAAGATGATGTGAGCATTTTTTATGTCACAGAACCGCTTCCCTCAGTATAAGAAATAAAACTGCTTAAACACATTAAGAAGACAAAGTAGTAGCTACATAGGTTAAAATACATTCTCAATCTCAATGCTTGTTTTTTGGTGTAATGTAATATTTTGAATATATAATTTCACATACACTAATTTTTTGTTAGTGAGTAGCAGTGAGTTTTGGCTGGTGATTAATGGGTTGCAGAAGGTTATATGAAAGCAATAGAAGCTTATTTACTGAGAGAAAAAAAATAAACAAAAGCATGTGAAGTAGTTTATTTTTGGAGCTGTGAAGTTAGTACATTTTTTTCAAAATTAACTATGAACATGAACTAATTCATTTTCTTTATGTAATTATGTAAAGATGGACTGTAGTAAAAAAAAAAAAAGTAGTTTGGGAGTAGGGCAGTGAAAAATGGTGGGCAGGGAGAAAAGCAAATAGGAGGTTAATTTAAGTTATTTAGATGAGATCTTTAGCATCAGTTGTAGCATACTCGTTTGTACTATAACCTCATAATCTTTTACATTTGAAGTTCTGTAGTTAATGAATTTGCATGCATAAGCAGTTTACAGTTACAGGAACGAGGCGTACAAAACTCAAAGAGCACGCACAGAACTCGTGCAGCTGACGCACAAAACTCAAAGAGCATGCGCTGAACTTCTTGTTTGAATTGTTTTTTTAAATCCTGACTATGGATTTTTCTATAAACAGCATGTAGACACCCTAAAGCAACAAAGGAAATGGAAGACTTTAGCTTGAAATAGGCCAGAAAGTGCAGAAACACCTCTGTTGTGTCGCAAAACCTGTAAAGTGCAAAATTTGCATGCATAAGCAGTTTACAGTTACTCAGGAACGAGGCGTACAAAACTCAAAGAGCACGCACAGAACTCGTGCAGCTGACGCACAAAACTCAAAGAGCATGCGCTGAACTTCTTGTTTGAATTGTTTTTTTAAATCCTGACTATGGATTTTTCTATAAACAGCATGAAGACATCCTAAAGCAACAAAGGAAATGGAAGACTTTAGCTTGAAATAGGCCAGAAAGTGCAGAAACACCTCTGTTGTGTCGCAAAACCTGTAAAGTTTATTGGACGTATAACAAGCCCATATGTTTAATTCCAATATATTCAACACTATTAACTCTATTGAGAGAAAATCCCAGTTACGTTAGCCCTCATATCTCAGCTTTGGGATGAAAATAATCACACCCCTGTGTAAGTCAGGGTCTCCTAAATCAACAACGTGAGTTTAGAGGAAGTCTGAGACGGTCAAAAATTTAGTACAAAAAAAATAAATAAAATAAAAAATAAAAAAATAAATAAACACAATGGGGTACCCTTTATTTTATTTTTTTTTGGGTGAAAACTGTGACCTCCTCAGATCTTCTCCAAACCCACACCGTGTGTCAGGGAAGTCCTGACAAAGACAGTGGTGTGGTTATTTTCGCTCTACCATATCCCAAAGCTGAGATATGGAGACCTCTTCTAGTCCATAAAATGTATAACTGTATATATCAAGATGGGATTCCTATTTCCAGTCAAGCTAGGTAAACACATGAGTAGAGGGTAACCTTTAAGTTTTACGTTTGATATTAATTTTTTTTTGTGCGATTCTTTTTGGCACCCATCAGGTTCCATACAGGATTCGCTAAAAATAAACAACAAGCTTGCGTCACTACTTGGATCGCTCTGGTTGCTACGAGAATTGAGAATAGTCTCGTGCAGCTTTTTGGAACCTTCAGCACATGCTAAAAATAAACAGCATGCTCACGTCATCATTTGGAACGCTCCGGTTTCTACAAGAATTAAGAACAGGCTTTTGCAGCTTTTTGGAATCTTCAGGATGCGCTAAAAATAAACAGCAGGCTCACGCCACCCTTTTTAACGCTCCGGTTGCTACGAGAATTAAGAATTTGCTCGCGCAACATTTTGGAATGTTACAGATGCGCTAAAAAAAAAATAAAGATTAGGCTCGCGCCTCTTTTGTAAATGCTCCATGTGCTGAGTGAAGTATAGAATAGGCTCGCGCAGCTTTTTGGAGCCTTCAGGATTCCAAGGATTATGGAATCAGATTTGTGCCAAAAATGAATCGCTCCATGGCTTTAGTGCGTGAGTTCTGAGTTCTGCGTGTGCTCTCTGAGTTTTGTGCACCAGCAGCACGAGTTCTGTGCACGAGCTCTCTGAGTTTTGTACACTGGATCCTTGAGTTTTGCAAGCAGTTTTGGCAAAAAGCTCTCGTGTGGACGGGTTTTCTCAGGGGTGCCTTCCCATTGGCTAATGAGTTTTTGAGTGACAACTCAGTGCCCAAGGCATTTTGGACTGCACATGCGTACACCTCCTTGTATCAATGCAATCAATGCAGATATTGAGGTAATGTTCTGTCTAAAACAAAGCATTAAAGATTTTACTGTGAGTACAAACCTGTTTGTCCCTCATTACCAGATACTGATCTGAGGTAAATGCACACCGATGTCTGTTTACTCAGGATGAAACAGAATAAATGAGCGCTTATTTGTTTATTTGTAAATTATTATTCATGAGTGCTTGAGCCCCTGTTCAGAAACCTATCGTGTACTAACATAGTGGTTCTTCGCTTTTCCATAATCGCTGTTAGATTATTTAAATGCCCAAATTTTATTTTGAAGATCACAGTTTTGAACAAATGCCATATGTGCATTTTGTTACAGGAGGTCTCAGAGAACAGAGAAACATCACAGACAAGAGTGTTCCTGCTCCTTTAATGAATACAAATTTGCTTAATATCTAGCTCACACATTACTTCCTGGAAAACACCAGATGTAAAGTTTGAACCACGATCTGATTGAATCTCACGAGGCAGCCCAAACCGAGAAAAGAACTGAAACAAACACTCAATTATAGTTCTTGCCTTAATGTTTCTCAAGGGTACAGCCTTCGGAAATCTAGTACACACATCCAATATAGTGAACAGATACTCATAACCCTTTTTTGTTTTGTGCAAAGATCCAACACAATCTATCGTCACTCGCAAAAATGGCTCTTCCACCACAGGAAGAGTACACAATGGTGCACAAGGCACTTTCTGATTTGGCTTTCCGGCTAGCTGACAAGCATGACATGTCCGACAGTAGGAGATTACATCTCGATGCATCTTCGGCCAATAAAAATAACGCAAGACTCTCTCTTGGGCTTTACGAATACCCACATGCCCTGCCATGGGTGCTTCATGTGCCAAGCGCAACACTTTCAACCTAAAACTCTTCAGCAACACAATCTGCTCCACAACACTCCAATCTTCAACAGCAGGATGATAAGGAGGCCTCCACTTCCGCATAAGCACTCCCTGATGTATATAGAAGACCTCTGCTGACTCCTCTGTCTCCTCCCGTGTACCAGCCCCCTTACACAATGAGGCCAACTCAGGGTCCTTCCTTGAGCTCCTTGATTAAGGTTTCCCTATTAAACTGAGCTGCATCCGATTAACCTAGTTTTCCAAAGAAGGTATCTCCAAGCTCAAATGCTGCCTCCTCCAGCCCTCTCTGTGGAACCACCCCCTTGGGGCAAGACTGGGCACGGGTAACGACACAGGCTGAAAACACCTCAGGATACTCCCTGGCCAAAGCCTCCTGTTTCTGGTACCTCACATGGCATGTGACTAATTAATGGGGTTACCGACACTTGAACCCCAGCAAGATCATTCCCCAATAGCATAGAAACTCCAGGGACTGGTAATGATGGCACTACTGCTACATTAACATAGCCATTTACCAAGTTAGAGGGTAGGTACACTTTATGCAATGGCATGGCCCCAAACAAACTTCCCACACCCTGAATCAACACTGAAGAGTCATTGAAACTGGCTAATCACGAACCCTTTGTAACAACAAGGACTGAACTGCACCAGTGTCCCTCAAAATTTTAATTTTGGTTTCTGGCTCCCCAGAACCAATGGACACTGTACCCCAGGAGACAAACCCATCATACAGAGAGGGGGTTATTTCAGACTCAGGATCCACACAACTAATAGTCCTCTCTGAACCAACTACCAATGCCACAGATTTTGAAGAATCAGTATAAGACCCACGACTGCGCTTCTGCAGAACTGGACAACCTGATTTTTCTATGGCCAGGTTTTCTACAATAATGGCAGATTATTTCTCCCGAGGGAGTAGAATTTACAGGTTTTTGAAGTTGACTATGAGGTTTAGAGCCAGATGGCCCTTCCCTATGACTTTTAGTAGTCTCTGCTGATTTAACCTCTATATTAGCCTTTCTCCAACCACCAACCACTGATCTCTCTTTCACTCTCGACTCCTTATGGGTAAATTCGTAAGTATCTGCCATCATAGCAGCCTTTTTAACTTCAGTCGCCCCATGCTCCTGAATGTACACTTCCTAAAGAACAGGTAGACTATTTTTGAACTGTTCCATAAGAACAAGCTGTTTTAAATCTGCAAAAGTATAAACTTCACATGCTTTCATTCAAACACTGCCTCCTGCTGCCTAGCTACATCCAAATAGGTTTCCGCTAACTTACGTCTAAGAAAACGGAATTTGTGCCTGTAAGTTTCTGCCTCCCAAGCTTTCCCCTACATGACACTCTGAACCAAAATGGTCCAACAATTCTCCAGCCAAGCTAATTCCGTGGCTATATTCTCAAAGGCATCAAAAAACACATCTACCTCGTCTTCCTGAAATTTTGGCATTAGATGTAGACATTTGGATACATCAAACCGAGTCTCATGTCTGCGCTGTTGTTGACTCTCCATCTGCGAGAGTTTAACCTTCTCCAACTCAATCTTAGCTAACTCCAGCTCCCGCAAACTATCCTTCTCCTTCTCTCGCCTACCCTTCTCTGCTTGTTCCCTAGCCAATCTTGCCTCAATGATGGAGTCACTCAAACCTAGGGACTGAGCAAGGATCTACTATCTTAATTTTATTCAACTCTGAATCTACCTCAATCTCATAATATTCAGCAAGCTGGAGCAACTGAGGCTTCTTTAATTTTATCCAGTCCGTTGTCTGCAGATGGGCTTGGATAAAACTTTCCGGATCAAACTGAGACATTTTTGGGAAAAAATTAAAAAAATACCAAAAGCCCCCCAGCCGAAATGAGGACAGACCAGAGACCCCTAACTCTAAGGCTACTAAAATTCAAACACCAAGAGGTAACCTATATTCCCCTATTGGCCTAAAATCCCTAAGTACCACCAAAGTATGACTACAAAACTAAAAGTACTTGACAATTTTGGCCACCTTACCTCAAGTCC